>NW_009952574.1:2881323-2890239 GCF_000747805.2 Chaetura pelagica | reverse complement strand
GAAAGCAAATACTTACTGCCTTACTTACAAAAAGTTTCAGATTGGATCTTTGTTTGTATGGAAACTAATGAGATTTCACCAACAAAAAATTAGAATATTCTTTTATTTTCAACTCCATTTTCAATTAATCCCAGTATTAGTGGAGGGTTTGACTAATGTAGCAGGATCAGACTGCTAGAAACCATCACAAGCATCCCAATCAATTTAAAAATCCAATCCCAGAATTTAAAGTGGAGCACATGATCAGTCTTGCAGCCTTTGGATTCAGATCAAAGGATTAAGACCTTTCAGGCCATGTCTCTCTTTTTTGGTTTTATCTCATGCTCTGGTGGTCACTACAGTTTTGACACCTTCAGATCTCAATTCAGGGTGTACAATTAAATGATGGTGAATGGTGAGTGGCAGCACAGAGACACCTTTGGCATAGCACAGACTGAGGTTAGAAGTCCTCCTATTTATCCCTTTGCAAGATAGGCCCTCCAGATCCTACTATTACTTGCTTTTCCCCACTGTCACAATGATTTTATAACCAGGGGCTATAAAGAGCTTTGGAAACAATACTTGAGCATCAACAGCAACAATGAGCTGGTCTGTAAGGGTACCAAGGTGTGCTCTTCATTCTTGTCCTGGTTAGATAGCTACACACACACTGTTGTCCTCTGGTGAACACCAGGCAAGGACATCAGCCCTCCAGCTCTTGGCTCAGAGGACAGCACTGGGAGAGCAGATAAAGTTTTTTGGATAACCTGCGGTCTCTCTCTCACCATTCCTCAGGGTGTCCCTATGGCTACATCACTGTGTTAAAACAAATGTGAAGGTTTCTGAGGGGAAGAGGGTTGAACAAGGGTTAACACGGTGCATTCTTCAGTTACTAAAATGATGTCATTTCCCTCCCCCTCCCCAAAAGTATGTTGCTTGGTTGTTTACATACTAAAGTTAATTTAAAATATATTATAGACCTGCATGATTTAAAATTTAATGAATTCTCATATCTGAAGACATTTACACAAATTTAATTTAAACTTAGAGTACTTCAGCGTCACAAAAAAGTATTGGGTTTTAGCGATAAACTACCCCTTTTCCTTGTTTTCTGTATTTTTTCCAGAAAAATAAAGACTAAGAAAACAGAAGTACTGATACACTGTTGAAATTGTCCCAATGAGTTTATAATCCAGTGTAAGTTACACAGTACTGATAAGTAAAGGAAGTTCAACCAGACAGTTTAATCCTCCAATTTCCTGTCTTCTAATCAGCCACTGACTCCTCTGGCTTTAAATTAGAAACATTCATGGCAATATTCAGGACAGGTGAAGGAAAAAGTAGAAAACAACTAGGGCAAGTACTTGTAGGCAAAAGGAGGCCACGTCTAGAAAATGAAGATACTATAAAGTCTGTAAAATTATGCACGGAATACACATGTTTAAGCTATATATGCAATTTAGCAAATCCAACAGAGAAGGAATAATTTTATTAAAAGCATTTACACAGCAGCCGAGCAGGGTATGGACGTACCAAAGTTACTGTATAAAACAAAGAAAATCCATGCTGCAATGTTACACCTTGTTCACACTATGTTATTTTTATAGAGATGAGATCAGGATAATTATCAATACATGTATGCATTTTGATATATAGTAAAATCTAAGTAGGAAGCACAAATCAGCAAAGCCACGTATGGTTCAACAGCATGTGGGGATTACCATGACAAACTTAGATGAGAGTATGTATAGAAACAGTCAGTGATTTAAACAAGAAATGCTACTTTTGAGTGTTTCATGCTTCTGGACTTTTTTAGCTTTGGTAGTAACAGTTAGCTTTCTATATGATAAAATGACCCATTATTTTAAATCTTACGTACAACGAGGTTTATAGTGATGATTCTATTAATTCTTAATTGATGGAAATGCTAGGAACATTTTGAAATTTTCATCTATATATTTTTTTACTGTATAAATTACCTGAACAAGTTTCAACTATTCCTCAAAAAAAAACCACAACAAAACACCAACCCCCCAAAAGAAACAAACAAACAAAAAAAAACTAGAGGTGTGAAAGAAAAGTATTTACCAAGAGGTCCAGTGAAAAAATGATGTTGAGTTAAAAAGAACATTTGAAGTGACAAAATGACCATTTCAAGTCCAGTCCTACTATCTTTAATAAATTATTCTTTTTTAACTTATGGCATCTGAAGTAAATAAAGGCAAATACACCGAACTATGAATCGATAGCTGGATAATAGGTCCAGCAAAATAATTACTTGGGAAAATGACTGGAAGATCTACTTTAGCTGTCACATTCAGTCACAGCAGTTTGCATGCTAACTCATACATGGAGTCATTTCAAATGGCTTTTTATTTATTAATGAGGCTTTTTCCCCCCCCCTCAGATAATTCACAAAGGAGAACAGTTTGGGGTTTGAAACTGTTTGGACCAAGGTAACTCAAAGGATGGGTCCAGGTTGGCTCTCCGTCACTCAGGTGAGTAAACCTGGAGTGGCTCCACTCCACCTAATGCAGCGACTCCAGGCTGCGGGCAGTCTAAACCCTAAGCAGAATGTGGCCCATGGTCTTTAGTTTTGTATCACTGAGAATTTTCCTCTGCCAGGTACCTTTGCTGCATGTGTATTACAAAAACCCCATGCAAAGGAATTTTGAAGACAATCCCTTGTTAAACATATAGAATAGTCATATCCTATTGGCTTGCTAAGAGCAAATGATTTAAAAAAAATAATCAGCTTGAAATAAATGTTTATAAAAGTAGCACAGCTGCACATATTTGTTACAAATGCAAGACAGAGTACTGAAACTTTTCTATGACTAACCCTTTAGTATCCCTGTGACAGTATCAAATTTAAATAAAACCTGCCGATTATTACAAAGTAATTATCATTTTTCCAACAAACTAATTAATCTCTTATCTTCAGACTGCTTCACCAGCTACACTATTTGCTATTACATATATATTAAAATATATATAACTCCTTACACGAATGCACAGGGTTTGGGAGAAAAATTTCTGCTAAAATGTTACATTACAATAGAGCCAAAATAATAACTGTTTCTGCATTTACTTGATTAAAGCATACCAAAAAAAAAAAAGATTAGGTGTCTAAAGATTGCCTTAAAACAGTGGTGATAAATGCAATTATCACTAAACTGTACAAATCCTCTGGGTTCTATTGAAATAGTTTGAAACATTTATAACTGTCTACAAGATGGAAAAATAATGTTTTCCTTTTACTTTGACCTCTTGCTATTTTGGCAAGTAAGATAAAACATATTAGCCATTCCATCAGATGGCTGGAGAGAAAAACTAGGTGCGAGGAGGGAAAATGAATTAAAAGAGCATTAATAAAGATTATCTATGAAAGAAAATAAGGTCAAAATTAGAACTCTGCATTTTAAAGCCACCTTTCAAAAATGCAAGCTGCTTTGCCCAATGCTAAAATCCATTCATTTTACTAATCATGCAATCAACCAATCTCCATTATCTCCAGCTAGCTAGCTATAAACATGCTATAGACTGGAGTGAAAGAGGGAGAGTGTGAGGTTGAGAGACAGAGAGAGAGAGAGAAAGAAAGAGAGAGAGATTACTACACCCAGCCTTTATAAAGCCGTTTCTTTCATTATAACAGGTCTTTTCATCAAAATGACACAGAACCTTTAAATTTGGGCATAATACTCCAGTACAGTACACAGCTATAGCTTCAAATGGATTTAGAACCTGCTCCAGAAAGAAAACAAACTCCCTCGTTTGACACACAAATTGTTTACGATTCATTAAAAAGCAAAATTGCATATCACAGTGCTGGCAGCTGAGTCCATATGGGTGCAAGGGGTATTCACTCATCTCTTTGTATGCTGGCAGTACCAAACCGAAGTTTAGCACTGTGCAGCTGAGATTTTGTGCAGCCAGATGATGCATGAGGTAATTTTAAAAGCTTTATTTGTCTTTAAAACATTAAAATCTGCTCTCTAGCTTACTTCTGATTAAAAGAATGTGGTAAATGTGATGAGGTTTGGGGGTAAAAAAAATAATAATAGTAGATCTCTACTTTATGTTGTATGTTTTAGATTCATAGACTGTATGAAAAACTGCTTATTACTCCATCAATAATTGAAACTTTGTGCGAAAATTATTTGCAATTAACACATCTATTGTAAGGATCTTGAATTATTCATTTCAGTTAAAAATAACGTCTCTTTCATCTAGCACAACTTCTACAAAAAAAGGCTATTTCAGTGATTTTTTTTGTTCTCTTAGAAAATAAGTGGTGTGATGTTCAAGTTTAAGGAGAACTTTCTGCAATGTTTAATCTAAACAACAGCATGTGTGGTTATAAAACTGTTTATTTTTAGGCAAGTGCATTACTAAATGTTTCCAGCATTTTTACATATTATATTCACAGTACTAAAACATCTGTGAAATAAATGTGCCTGAAATGAAACTTCCTCGGACACTTTCTATAGGGTGATAATAGCTGCCTAATAAGATTTGAGGATACTTATTAAATAATAAACATTGATGTACCTCATCATACAAGCAGCCGACAGACAATAAAAGAGGAGTGGTAATAAAATATACAAATGGCTTAGAATAAGGCAAAATCACAGCATGACACAAATCGTGTGGTTAAAACAGGCACTTGAAAACTTTGCTTTGAAAATTATAACTAAGAATCAATAGACTTATTTACAGGGGTTTAACAGGCTAAAAAAAAAAACAAGAAAAAAAGAAGTCACATGAATAGTCAACAGTTTATGTGCATGCAAATACCCCTTCCCCCTCCAACTTCCCCTGGCAGAAAGTCTAATTGGAAAATCAGTACTATAAGTAGAGTGGTTTGCCTTCCCTATTCCCATTAACCAAAAGCTGCATGTTACATTTCACTGGCAACCACTGGCAAACCTCTAATAGCCGGTTAAAAAATTAAGAGTTTAGACAAGACAAAACGGAAAAACCGGAGCCCAAACACCTTTAAATACAAGCCACATGATAGACACAATGGCCACCACCAAGCTGCAGAATAAAAACCTTCCGGATCTCACTTTTAAAAGTCTTTCAAGTCCTCAGAGGTCTTAAACTTTCCAAATGATACCAAAATTGGTCCGGGGCGGCAAGGGGGAGGGAAAGCCCCCGACTTGTTCCAGCGTATCATACAATGAAAGTGATCATGCCTTGTTTTGTAATTCCACTCGCCAGTCCTTTTTTAACTGATATCTATGTGAAATGAGCTGAGGTTCACGGTCCAGTTAGGAGCGGATAATACATTCATTGTCCTGGCAGCAAACTTTTCCTCTCACTGGAAGAATTCACGCTTGCCACAAGAATAATAATTACAGAAAACTAAAAATGCGCTGCTAACGAATTAATCCCTAACGGACAACACGCTAACGAGGGCAGTAATGATTTGAGGACTCTCTTCCTCACAACAGGACTTGCATCTTCTGCCACAATGGGCTATTGTGCATCCTCCTAACTCACTATACCTCTTATAGATTCAAGATGTCAAAGGTTGTCTGGCCCGGCTGACCATGACATGCTAGTTAACTCGTTCTACGGAGCACGTTGGGACTTTATTGAAACTTTAATTGCGCCCAAAAGCAGCTAGAGCCAGACTATGTGGGATCTGTAACACATGGCTCCAGGTCAGCACAGCCCGGTAACCTGTTCTAACGTAAACAAGCGGAGGGAAAAGTTAGATCGGGGGCTCCGATGAAAGGCAGCACCTCGCAAAACACGCTCCCCTCACACGTGATGATTTTACACCACGACACGACCGCACCGTTCCGGGCTCGTACAGTAATCGACTTGCTTTGTAACGGGCTGAACTTTCCACCTCCCCTCTTTACAAAATATCGCCTGGGAAAAAATGCACATGCACACGAACGCTTGAAAGCAGCAGATAAAGTAAAACAAACTGAGCGTTAGGCAGCCGACTGAGACAAGTTACTCTGCACAAGGCTTTTTCAAACTACTTCTTTGCATACTTTTTTTTTTTTTCCCCTTTTTTTCCCTCAAGGAGAATTGAAAAAGCTCCCCTCTGGAAACTGCAGTGCACATTAACGGTCTCCTGTTACACAGGGGAAAGCACACAAGTGGGACAAGTGTGAGGCTGCTCTACTGAAGAGTGTGAAAAAAATCAAATGTTAATTTGATAAATGTGAGGTCTGGGACATTTTGTCAAAGAGGGAGGGAAAGTAGAAAAGGGAGAAAAAAAAAAGCAGCCCTGCTGCCAACTCACCATCCACCAAGTTCTGGCCGAGATGTCGTAGCAGAGCTGCCATTTGATGGAGCCGTCGGAGGTTTTCCCTGCCATTATGCTGTCAGCAAGCTTCATCTGATGCTAACTCACGGGAGATAAGACACCTAATTGAGAAAACATTTGCACTGGCATGTTGGGCAACATGTAGCCCGGTCCATACCATATGGAATCATGGGTAAAAAAAAAAAAATCTCCTTGACAATGAACCAATCTCTCACAGACCCAGTGGCAAGGTGAAGTGGAGATGAAAAGTCATCTGCTCCTAGCACTGTCTTCTCCTCTCTCTCTCTCTCCCTCTCTCTCCCCCTCTCCCTCTCTCTCACTCACTCTTTTTTTTTTTTAAATAAGAACCCACTGCTCAACATCAAAGAGAGGCGGTCAAAATTAGGGCTTCATCACTCAGATGATTTTGGTCTGCAAGATTTTTCTTTCCTTTCCTCTTTTTCAAGAAGAATAAAGAGATTTAATAGGACAAAGGCAGGTAGTGGACTGCGGAGGGAGATCGCCACAGGCTATTAGCCTAAAATTTCTGCTTGACAGATGGAACTGCTTAGAGACTATCATGCAATGTTTTGGGTGTTGTTTTTTTTTTTGTTTTGTTTTCTGATTTTTGGGGTTTTTTGTTTTTTTTTTTTAAAGACTTTCAATCTGATTCAATATCTGTTTATCGCAGCTACTTTTCTCATGTACGTGACCGGGGGGGCGGGGGGGAGGAACGAAGACTGAGCAAAAAAAGAAGAAGATTGAGTCATTCTTTTTTCTTTCTTTCTTTCATAATTGTGCATATAACAATTTAAGCAGTGAGAGGCAAAAGTATAAGCCGCTGAAGTTTATTTTTCAATTCAGTGACAGAAGTGCTCTGAAGGAATCAAATGCTCTTTCATAATTTTTTTTTTTCAAATGTTAAAGTTTTGGCTCTTTGCTCCTTCTTGATTTTAGATATCAGATCTTATTGTTTAAATGAATGACTTTTCATATGAAGGTTCAAATGGCTAAAGTGCTCTCTAAAAACTGAACAATTCCCTTTTTATCTTTTTTTTTTAAATATACTTTTGCTACCATTTTTTTAATAATTGTTTTTTAAAGTTACACTTCCTAATATTATCAGGTGATAACCACCAAAGCCACACAGAGGTTTGTTTCTCTCTCACTCAAAACTTCTCTGCAACATTCAAAATTTACATGAGGAATTGACAGATAACTTGGAAAAGGCAACTCCAAGACAAACAGTTTTGAAAAGTTATGACATGCTGGTATTGTCCAATACCAAAATCCTTTCCTGGAAAACAAAGTAAAAGATAATAATATCTTTTTCCCATCTCTTGCCAACTTCTTCTGGCACACTGTAAAACCAAAAAAATTATTACTTTTCTGACAGCTGACCATGAAACAGGCAGGGAGTGCTTTCCATTTAAACCAGCCCGTTGGATCAGAGAGAGCGACAGTTGCTGGGCTCTGACCACCACCACTGTCTAACAGAGCACTTCACTCCACACTGGTGCCTTTCCTCTAGCACTCGAAAAAACAAACTTCTGAACTGGCAAACAGACTCTTGCCAGGAATATTTCTTAGGTCTGCAGAACTACGGCTGAGAAAACTTGCTCATGCAGAAACAGCTACACTCTTTTTGCAGTTTGGACACAAGAGGAAAATATATTTAAAATATCCAGTCTATTTTAAACAATATCCATTTCTGTTTGTATCAAAAAAGGGAACTCGTGGGTGCACAATTCTTCATTTGATTGTTTTGTGTATTAACTATTGTTTAATTATTTGGCTACAGCAAAATTATAATTCCAGGCTGCAGAGATTACAAAACTGTCATTCAGTGGAGGACAGAACTAACTTTCATTGAGCTTCAATAATACCTTCAGATTTCTGTGATGTGCAAGATGATAAGCAAATGATTAAGGGTAAACACAAACTGCTAATGTAACATGCAAGGGTTAGTCTTTGTTTTTACCCCTGCCTTAATAATCTGAACTGCACAAAAATACAGTAGTGCATGATCTGTGCAACTACTGAGCATCCTAGTTTGCTTTTTTTCTCCAGATAGCAGGTATAATACCACCATGATTTTACAGGAAAGGGTCTGACTAGCATAGGAAGTGTTAAGTTTTAGTCTGAGTCCAGAAAAAAAAAAAAAAAAAGATGGACAGTGTGCCAGCATCTGTCCTTGCTCTGGCTGGCCAAAGCATTTAACCACCTCTGTTACTGCAGGTTCATTAGTGCTACCTGTCCTTTCCACAGTTTGCACCTTATTGAAAAATGCACCCCCCAAATAATCACAAAAAATAGAAAGTAAAATGCTTCAGTAACTATCAGCCTTTGAATTGGTGTCAGATTCAATTTTATGCTGTTGCCATTGCTCCTACCTCTGAAACTAAACAACTTCCCCACCCTGCTCATTATTTATTTAATATTTCATACCCAGTTATGCTGCATGTCCTTCCAGTCAAGTACTGATAAGTCTCTCTTTGGTCTATATGGTTTTCCACCACCTGACATAGTTATAGATCTGCTGACAAACTTTCTCTTGATTGCTGTATTAACCACTGCTTTGAGAGGGCTTAGGTCTTCCCATGCCAATATAGGACTTTACTTCTCAATATTACCGTAAAACACACAGAATTAAATATTTTTGGGGAAAG
>NW_009952574.1:2865932-2881041 GCF_000747805.2 Chaetura pelagica | reverse complement strand
ACACACAGAATTAAATATTTTTGTGGAAAGAGTATACACTATTCTGCTTATGAATGACAAAAGCATGAAACCATTTCCTTCCTGACAGTATGGTAGTTATGTGCAAAGTAATGAGGAATGCTGCTGGTTAACAGCATTTTAAATTCACAACAATTAGATGCAGTTAACTTTGCCATTGTTCTTTCTGATGCTGGGGATGGTGGGTTCTTACCCGTAGAGCAATTACTCCTTTCATAAGCGGCTGTTGTTAATAGCATTAAAACAAGATTAAATACAACATGTTAAATATTGCAATTATTGTGGAAAATAAAATTATTTGGTGAGCATAATGGGGAGCAAATCAAGCATTTAACATGATCCAGGAAATGCTACTCCAAACAATTGCATTTGTTTTATGCAATTTTTCCCCTTTGATTGCTGACAGATGCCGTTTTGGAAACAAACATCTAAGTAGCTTTCCTTCAATCAGGAAAAAAAACCCACACACCAGAAAATGGCTACATGTTTTGAATTTAACTCTTGTCAATCAGCATTCTGCACAACACTCCCTGTGAATAGTACTGGGACAAAACGATGCTTTCCAAACACTAATATGCCACAAAGATGTTTGCTTCTAAATCAGACTGTTCTGAAGAAAAAGCCTTCGTGAGGCAAAGACATTTGCGCAGACACAGCTGCAAAATTAAGATGTGTGCAAGATACTGGTGATATTTCAAATAGGAAATAGGTGCATGTATTTGTAAGCTTCAGGAGAAGAGAGTTGTTTTCCGACAGCTTTAGGCCTCAAGCAGTGGACTGAAGTACTTGCCCATCACTTTCTGACTTCCTCCTGGAGAAGTGGCCAACTACCTACAAGTAATGTGCTGAACTGTTGAGCAGAGTTACCTGCCACAGCACAAAGGGCACAAGGGTGTCCCTCTCTATCTCCCCTCAGCAGCACATTCAGATGAGGTCATCGTTGCGACCAAGTGCACAGAACCAGGAATGAATGCTAAAAAAGGCTAATAAAGTATATTAATTCAGATGACTATATCAAGCTGGCATTTTACAGTCTACTGGAAACTGAATGCATGAGAGCATTAGAAATGTTGGCATAGCGGGTGGTTGTTCCAAATGTTGGCTCCTACTATTCACGCCGGTAAAAGAAACGCAGCAGAACTGTGCGCAGCTCCCAGTGCTAGACACATCTTTAGGATCTCAGTACTCTTTATTAGATTATCTATTAATTGCATATTTCCTACTGCTCATTAACCCTTTCTTTATTCCCTTTGCCTCCCTCTATTTCTTCAGTTGCAATTGCGCAGAATCTTTTCAGCTGATTGCAACAGTGTGATTTTCAATCTGTTCCTAATTTGGGAGGCGTTTTCCTCAGGAAGCCTGAACTTAAGATGAGTTATGAAGAGGATTTCCTTATCTCAAACAGCAACAACTAGTTCAAGTGCCATGTGAGAGCAGTCAGTTGATTTTTGGACAGCCTTTGAACTTATGCAAAGTTGCTGACAATGAATGTGTGTTCTAACTTTTGGAAATCTTATAATCCTGGCTTCAATCAAGAGGATCTGCTGTTGCTGAAGGCGTAAACAAGGAGAGAAGCAGCATGTGACCAGTGCTCCTGCACCTTCAAGGACTTCTGAGCAAAAATGAGTGCAACAGTAAAGCTTCTACAAAATACTAAAGGTGACACATATTTTAAATGATCTTGCTGAACCCAGGGAAAGAAATCCTCTCCCTTCTACAGGGAAGTAATCTTTGGACTCTGCACTTCCCCCTGTAGTTCTGCTGGGTATATTTCTCCCTGCTCCTCTCTCACTCCTCCGATTCTCTTCTTGCCATCTGCATTCCCCTTTTGCCTCATCTGAAACAGGCATCAAGATCTTGTTTCTGACAGAACGGTCTGTCAATATGGAAACACACTGACATCACAGACAGTGCTGTGACTTCATGTCTGAAAGAAGCGGGAGGAACAGATGAAAGGAGGGAAGGGGAAGGAATGACACATGCAAACATTTTTTAGTAAGTAAAAATTCTTCTCTATCAACCCAAAATGTAACAGAACATAAACCAGATTTATTTTTAAGTCTAAATTTAAACTAACTATTTCTAATCTGTGACCATAACTCTGCACAACATTTCAACACATTTTTTATCTGGAAATGGTTACCTGTCCCCTAGGAGCATGTGCTTTGCTGGCTCAAAGCTCATGTGACAGCCAGCACAACCTCTTGAGAAGGACTAAAGAGGGTCTAAGTTGGAAAAAAGGCTAATGTCATGCTAATACTATGGAAAAGCCTTCAGAGGGGAAGAAGGACTCCTGCCCTAGACCAATCTCAAACATTTGAGTAAATGCAAATTCATTTAATAGAATGAAAAAATGAAAGTATTCATCAAAACTGTGAACTTGTTTTTTATGCAGATGGATCAAAGGCAGCATTAACCCACTGAGATGGGGATACAGCACAAACACAGATAATATTCCGACTGAATAAATGGGAGGTGGAATGTTACCTGAATGTTATTTTCTTTTTTCTTCCTAGAATGAAATACTAACAAAAGTGTCTAACCATTATTTCTATTACTAGCTTTTTTTGTATAAGAATTTGGGAGGAGTTAGAAGCCCCATATTTCCTTTACTACTTTAAATGTTTATTTTAGCTCTAACATTAGAGGGCACCCAGCAGATACTGCTTTCCTGCCACCTCCAGAGCCACTACAACACTCTAATAAGGAGATTCCTAACTAGTAGGAGAGGAGCTCAAGAAAACTAAAAGGTTAATATATTCTAACTAGATGTTGGGTATAGAATGTCAGATCTGTCAAATTTCATTACAGTTTGCTGCTCAATGAAAAAGATTTGATTTCTTTTGCCACTGTCCTACTATGTTCAAGTCACACAGTGCCAGCAGCAACCAGCCAACGACCACAGGCTGGCACTGAGCGGGCCCGAGTGGGAAGCCAGCCGCAAGGACCATCTGTTTCCGATTTCTAGCGAAGCCAAGATGTGCAGTGAAGTGCATTCCATTCACCCAGCCAGCCTTCTCCCTGCTCAAGTTATTAGTGTTACAAGTGAAATTATCTTTTCCAAACAGCGGGGGAGCTATAATCCTTATGGAACAAGACTTTAAAAAGGAAAAAAAGAAGTGAGGGGAGGGTGGAAGTCCCCCCAAACCCTCCCCATTCAAACATCTTTTGTTAAAGTTGTAGAGGGCAGTGCTTGTAAATTTAATTGCCACGTTCATTGGTTTTATAATTTTAAAGGTTGTTTTATTAAGAACTATATCCTTCAAGGGAAGAATGTGTATGTCAGTTCTAATGGAATAAACCATTCAAATATATTTGGAGTGTTATTTATGAATAAAGTTAAAAATGACAAGATGAATGCTCATTTATGTCTAACATTAAGCGCCTTGAAAAACATCATATGTTGGAAAGTATAATTTAAAGTGCGAATGCATAAGCAACGCTAATTACATGCTACTTACGTTGTTTCAATATGTAATGCATATGTTTAACCTCTCAGAGAAAGGATTGGTCTTGGCACAGCAATTGTGGGGATTTAAGGGTATGATAAACTGATAACTGTAGAATGAGCTCTGACATAGGATATTGGTCTCCTACTGTTACCTAAATGCCAGGTGAAACCAAAGGATTTATAGAAGGGAGGGTGGAAAGGGGGGGGGGAAGGCAACACAATGAGGTGAAACTGAGAAGTTTATTTTCAAAAGGGGAAACATTTATCCTTTGACACCATTCCATTCCAGTGACTTTATTTCTAATATACCATGAGATTAATGATGTGGCTACTGTCACTGTGTCTGATGAACACTGGCAGAGCTGTGGAACAGTTGCTCCCTCTGCTATTATTGGACATATTTGTAAATTGGCATATATAAGACAAACTCGTTCCCTGTGCCAACCAGTTGAAAAAATCTTTTTCAGAAGGACCAAATTTTTGTTTTGATATTGAATTCTATATAATATACAGTTGATTTAAGATTGGCCGATTTAAAAACTTGTTTAAATTAACAATGTTTGACAGTTTTCATGTCATACAATAATCTCAATACGACTCTTATGCAAATGAATTTCAAACAGTGAAGGAAGTAAATTATCATCATGAAACTGATTCCTAACATAGCAGAGGAGAGTCAATATTTAATCTTTTGCTCAGGGAGGGCACAGTTGCTGAATGCAGCCATAATCATTCACCATCCAATCCCCAAATTATTTCTTCTTTCACAAGTAATGCTAGCATAAAAGAAAACACATAATAGGTGTTCATTAGTTGTCTTAGTCCCTTTCAATCTATTTTTACAGATCTGAAAATACTGTGAGTGGCAAATATAACAAATGAAGAATAACTGTTGAGTCACCTGAAACCTAATTATCAGATTTGCCCCTTTCCTGGGGCTTTAGCTTTTATCAGTGTCTTCAGAGGTGCAAAGGACACTGGCTGTTGTTTCTTGATCAGACATCGGAGGCTGAATTCTGGTGCTTACTGTATAAAACACGACCAGAGAAGAATATTTATTCATACAGGCAAAGCTCACATCTCTCCTCCTTTTGGGGTTGCAGGTAATGCCACAGAACCGTGGCCTGATTTTGGATTCAAAGATTGCAGTGTAGGAAACTAACCTCTGAACCTAGGCTTTTGATGTTTTACTTATTCCTTCAGTTTCTGATAAGGATTTTCTGCAAGTGGCTCGTAATAGGAAAAAGAAAGATTTTACTATTCATAAGAAAGGTAAAGTGCCCAAAGGTTTTCTTCAATAGGACCTATAGAGCCCAACAGTGCTGGTGAACTCCCAGGCAGCAATGCTAAATGGATGCCTTTTACCATCTACAGCTACATAAAAGACTGACTACTCCTTCCTAATGAGAGACTTCTGTAACACTCCCTGCTTAGGGCTGTTCTTGAGAAGTAAGGAATCCAAGACAGATGTGGCAGAGACCATCATATTAATCTCAAAGACCAAATCCCTCAAAGCAAAGGAAATATGAACAACTAAAACAATAAATACAGTGAATCATATGAATTTCTTCCAGTGCTCTCAGTACTAGGTCCAGTTCCACACATTAATTTGTCATTCTTGAGCCATGAATAAGTAAATCCTCTTTTGTTTAGAGAACAAGATTAAAATGCTACTAATATTAAAACCACTCCTGTTTGCTGGCTCATACACGTGTTTAAATACCTGCCTATTTCTGTGCTTCATCTCTTGAGTGTCAAACTTGTCCTCTTGATAATACCAGCTCAATGGCAGTCAGCAGGCTGAACACTGTATGTAAATACCTAGAAAAGTGCTTTGGGAAGGGCTGAGCTGCATGTAAGCAAATTTTACAAGCAAGTCTAGTATAAACCATTGAAGTGGCTGTGGATTATTGAGCATTTTACAATGAGATAACAATTTGGTGACCATAAGATATATTTACACTCTTGTGTAATACATGCCACTGGATGTCACATCATGGAACAGCAATTTCTGAATGTCGCTCATTCAAAACACCACTATAAACATCCTCTCTTCAGTTAACTGATTATACAGACAGAGGAACTTTGGAGATGACAACTGTAGCACTCATCTCCTTGTGTGGTTCCTTTTATTTTTCAAAACTAGTTTTAAGAATCCACAGGAATCTTAACTGATCAAAGAAAACAACTCACCGAGAAGGGAAAAAAGTTTCAACTAATCAAGTGTAAAATATTTAATGAGTTTGAAGTAATAGATTTTCACTAATGCTAGACTTTTGAAAAGCAAATCTAATTCAAGCCATGGTGTACTATTAGCAAAGAGGAGGTCATATAGAAATTTTAACTTTTATATTTTTTCTTGAATTTACTGGACATTTCCATTAAAATAACACAATATAACCATTACAAACTTAATTCTTTATTGCCTTAATTCTGTAGACCTGTCTTCTTCCTCGTGCTATGGGCCTTTTTGCAAAGGATAACCCTGACAGACAAAAAAGCACCAGTTGGTATGCCTGGATGCAGATTACAAAGAGCTAACAAAGAGTGCTAAAAGCATTGCAGTCTTCTCCTGACATGGAGATCCACTATGAAGAAGATGACAAGTTCTGCCTATGAAGGCTCCTTGGGAAGGGGCCATGGCCAGGAACATTTCTGGAAGTTGCTAAGGAATAACTTGCAGCCTATATTCAGCCTAATCATGACTCCTCCTTAGACAGCACTATTGACTTGCATGTTGACATTTTGAATGCCTGTGGGTAAGACAGAGGTGCTGGCCCTTGTGCTGCCACATCACTGGCCCCCAGAGGCTTTCTTCCAGCTCTGCATTAGCAGGAGTTTGTATGAACCCAGAAATCACTTCAGGTGCTAAGCTTCATAGATGTCAAGTAAGGAATAACTGTGAACATGTCTCCATGGTCAGGATCAGACATGCTCAGTGCTGAAAAGCTCAGGAATGCTTTCAAAATGTACTTTGAAGGATACTTGGTAGGAACAGCTGGAATATATGTCTGTGTTACCAGCAAGCTGCTCTGACATTGTGAGCAAAAACACAAGCTGAGTCACAGTAGATGACAATGCTGCTGACAAAAATGTTTTAAACTGCAAACTAAAACAACAGTGGGATTATTTATGGACTGCAACTCTTATTTTAATGTCAATAAATGTACTGGATAAATTCCCCTTCATTAGCTGGAAACCTCAGAAGGAAACAGAAGTATTCTGGTAAACCACAAGCTTGTTCTTAGCAAAGACATGGCTACATTTCTACTGCAGAGGCATACACAGACTGTTTCTTCACTGGGACAATAAATCTTTGGGAGTGAAAAACAGAGACTATAAAAGCAAGACCTAGAAAGTAAGGGAGTGTGACACATGGCCCTCAAGGCTCCAGAGGATGACATTGGAAAGAACTCAGAATAGATTTTTTTTTTTTTTTTTCTTTTTATGAATGGAAAACGTTTTCTGAGATCTACCATTCAACTCAAACCAAATGGGCTGGAATGAGTCCCCTT
Organism: Chaetura pelagica; assembly: GCF_000747805.2. Classification (NCBI taxonomy): domain Eukaryota; kingdom Metazoa; phylum Chordata; class Aves; order Apodiformes; family Apodidae; genus Chaetura; species Chaetura pelagica. Next base: position 2,874,057 of record NW_009952574.1, on the reverse strand, counting down.
CACTATGGGAGGTGTTTGCTCTCTTATCTATTGGGCTGCAGACATCCCAAAGACAGCAAGTTGGTTTGACTGATTTGTGTGGCCCCCCCCAAAAAAAACAATAAACCCCAACAACAACAAAACCCAAAACAAAATGGGGAAAATAACGTAAACAAAAACTCCCACAACATAGAAAGAATGTATTACACCTCCCTAATTCCTGAGATGAAGAAGGAGCATGTCTTTACTTATACTAGCTATTTCCATAGATATTATGCATTGGTCCACATGATGTACTGAATGCAGGATGCTCTAGTCCTTCCCCATCTTGCCTCCTGACACCTCACTACTGCTTGAGGCTTTGTGAAGAGAGAACCCAGATTTGCCACTGGGGCTCTCCTATCATGGGAGAAGCTACAGCAGGTCAGCTTCTGATTCCTTGAGACTGATTTTCAAAGGCACATCTTGCCCAATAACACTGATGTCTCCTCACGTTTCTAGAAGGAGTAGCTTCATCTTCGGGTGAAAAATCTGGACATCATGGTTAGAGACTGCTTTTTCCTTCTGCTGCTCAGCACTAATCTTTCTTTACTTTCCCTTTCTAAATCTGTGGTTCTGTATCTTATCCTGCACCTAATGGCTTGCAAACTATTTCCCAAATTCAAATGTGCTACTCTCTTATCTGTGTAGCATTATGTTTATTTATAGCAGGACACTAATGACACTTCGAATTTGCTTCAGAGGCTTTTTTTGCTTATTGTAAAGACAAGAGACACAAACAGTTGTGTCTGGATCTAAGTACTTTCTTAACCCCATTCAATTTATTTCAGATGCTGAGTACTCAAGAAAAGGGATCAATGACTAATAAATCAGGTGTTTCTTCTTTCTGTATAAGTCACATACAGGGATCAATAAGAAGCAGAAGATAAAAGTTCTTCTTTGCATGAGATAATGCAACATGTAGTAGGTAAGAGCATATTTCACATCCTACACTTAGGATACAGGTTAAGCTTACCAAGAGTAGCTTGTAACAGGGCACATCCTGATTATTCAAAGTGAAACAGTCACCACAGGAAGCAGAAGGAGAATTAGTTTATCAGAGGATGGGAAAAAGCAAATAAGATTTTTCATCTTCACAAACTGTTTTTAAGATTCAGCAAACTAGTGCAAGTTCATGGCTTTCTCTGATGTAACTAAAATAAAAATTACATTTTATAAAGAGAAGCTTGTTGCAAGTACTGCAATAAGATCATGTCTTCTAAGGCCACGCTGTCACAAGCATGCCACTGGAACACATTATGTTTGTTTTCACATATAAACATGCAGACGCACATCCATGGACTTTATTCAGAACTTTACATAAACCTTACACTGAGTCAGCCTTCCAAACCTACAGGACCTAAACATGTTCCAAACAAGGAAGAATCAATTATTTAGCCCTTCATTCTTCATAGAAAAGTAGAGCAGCACCTTTATGCACACAGACACTCTCAATCAGGAAAATATATTATTTTGCCTAAAGCAACTTTTGTCTTTAAAATAAACAAACACAATCAGGTTCTTTCTTGTAATTGTTTAACCTGAGAATATAGTGATCACCTTTCTAAAGGGAAACAGCATTAACTAGAAATTGTGTTTGTGCTGGAAGACCAAGGTTCCAGTGGATAATCCAAAAGATTTCCACAATGGATTAATCCAGACAATACTTATAAAAAATGTCACACTGCAAATATGAGCCAAGAGTATGTTATTGGGAAAGCCGCCTGGACCAATGTAAAATTAGGGAAAATGGGAAAGCATTAGGTAATGAACAATGCAAAACACTTGGACAGTCTGTGAACACATGCTGCTATAACTGCCTTTGGATTAAATTAAACCAAGTAAAAAAAAAAAAAAAAATTAAGAAAACCAAACCCTGTCCCCCCTCCAGGGTCTCAACAGATTGCACTATATTGACAGCTCCCCATGACGTCAGTGGGTTCGGACTCTGATATTCTCCACGCATATCTCTGCCAATATCTCCCTGACAGCAGCAGCAGGCTGCCATCCTCCCTGGGATGAAGGGATGGGGCATTTTTCAAGTCCCAGCCTCTCACCTCTATGCATCCCCTTGTCGTACACTTTCTGCACTTCATTATTTCTCAGGCCTGCAGTCATCAGTTTCCCTAACTCCCAATCACCTTGCTCAGCAGTCTTAGCTGCACTCAGTAGCAACACAAACTTATCCCATAGGTATTCCCATCTCTCCACACATCCAAGCTTCTGTTCAAACCTCCTGTAGTCCACAATTCTGGCCTCTGCATTCTCAATATATTTGTTTTCTTTTCCCTAGCATTTCATTCTGTTACTCCCTTGCCCGGCCCCCCCTCTAGTCCTCCCCTGTCTTAGCTCATGTGACTCTGTCTTAGCTCATGTGGCTTTCTCCATGTGTCACTTCCAGGCCTGCTCCCAAAGGGGAAGAATGGAAATATTTGGTAAAAGCCACTGCTGCTGAATCCAGGGATATAATTCCATGAAAGAGACACTCCAAGTTTATATATTTAATGAGAGCCTTTGAGAACTCAGTAATTCACCCCAGGCCGTAGACTGTGGTTCCCTCCTGCTCCATCGAGAGCAGAAAAGTCACTTATACCCTCAGCTTGTAAACCCACCTCTCTGGCAATCTGCAAGTCAGGAAGTGCTTGATTTGTCCCACTTAATTGGGAGAACACAATACAAAGTGAGACAAATATAGAAAACTGGATGTTTTCATCATCCTCTGTGCTTTTTGCCTGCTACCAACACATTATTTGGGGTAGGAATCTTATAAACTCTATTTATATTGCACCTAACACCTGATTTGCTTGCTGGACTATTTCTTACTATAAAATAAATGTTATCCTAAATACCTACAGAAAAGGTGCTGGTAAAATCTGTCCTGTTCTAAGACTTAATAACAAATGTACTATTTGGTGCATAGTAGGCAATTCATTTTGCTATGCATTTACTCTATTTAAAATATAAAGCACTTAAGGATATTTGGAGTATGGAAGACTATTACAAAATCAATTTCTCTTCTGGTTTATAACCCAACCACTTAAAGTCTTAATTTGCTACAATTCACTTTCTCATAGTCTGACTCATTAAAAGTGGGACCAGCTACCTCCTGAACTCTGATCACATGCTTCTTAGGGCTAAACTATTTAATTATTGTCTACCACATCCACTGTCTCTACTAGCTTATTGCCTACAGTTATGCATTTACAGCATCAGCTCAGATTGTTTGCACTTGCTTGAGAACCTGCTGCCTTTTTTCTGAGGCTTGAAGGAGGGGACTTTGGTTTCAAGGAGTGATATCTCATGACACTTTACAAATAAACAAACAGCAGAGGAACTGGCAGGAAGTCATGCCCCTTCATTGAGCAGGGCTCAAGCTCAGAAGAGGGCAAATGAGGCAGCATCATTTTCACTCCAGCACAAAGTGTCTATTCTTGATTGCTTGACCAGAGGAAGCAAAAGCAGAGTGATGACTAGCAAAGCACATCTGCGGGGCTGTATTTCACAGGAAGTAATGCAGCTCCTCTGCAGATAAGTTTCACTGAAGAACAAAGACCGATTTTGTTCAGTGCTTCAAGAATGCTGCATTGAACCTGGACCTTGCTTTTCAGTCCCTGAAAACAAGGCTCAGGGAGTGAAACCTGGTTTCTCCCACACCCTTGTTCAAATTAGCTGTATGATTTTCAAATTAGCCCTATACTTATCACATGAAGAAAACTTCAGACACCTACTGATCTCCAACTAAGTTTACATGTTTTGTTTATTGATTCTGCACACTACAGACAAGTTAGTGCATCTGAGATAGTCAGAGCAACACCAGCTAAACCAGTTATGCAGAACTAATCCTCCAAAGATGAGCTGCCTTTAAGCTTAAGAAACAAAATATTTATGACTAAGAACAAATCAAATAGTGTAATAACACATTAACAGGCAGTATTGCCATTGACTGCAAATATATTCTGAGCTCACATCTCTGCTACATATCAAAACCTCAGAGACATACACTACAATTGGTTTTCCAGCAGCTCAAAACTTAACATGAGATAATGAGGTGTGTCTTTGAATGATACAAGCTGCATTAGACGTAGTGGGAGTCAAAAAGTTGCCACTTACTGTCTTCTACACTCCACTTTCAGTTTGAGCAGCATATTGCAATACGTGCAGATGAGACACTGTCAAGTAGTTGTTTACAGTTTAATTTTCTTTTTTAAGTCCCCATTGCTTGCAATGTCCTTTACCTCTTTAAAAGTTGCAGAATAGAATTCCTTTCTCTGTCGATTTTGTACTTTCTCTCACAGCAAGGAATGACTTGGGTTTAAAAAAAAAATAAAAAAGCAGCACAAAACTTGAGCCTCTCTCCAAGAGAGGAATTAGAGATAAAGGTTGAAGATAAGTTTTAATCAAAATGCAAAGGAACCAATAAGTTCAAAGGCAGGTCATCTGTCCTACTCCTAATTATTTCTTATTTCCACTGTGCCCAGGCTCTGTAAAAATAGTTGAGCATTTTCTAGTAAACTATAGCTACCAGCAATGGAAGTACTTGAAGGTACTTGCTCTTTAAGGAGGATAGTAGGGTCTTTTCTCAAAATATGCTTCCAAAATGCCAAAAGCATAAGTTGTGAAATGTGATGAGAACAAGGTAACAGTAGCCTGGGGGAGGTCCCTGAATCCCCACAGATATCACTACAGCAACTCAGTGATGATTATTCAAAGAATTCCCCTTGGCAGCTGCCTGATCCTGACTTGGACAGTGACTAGAAGGCAAAGGCTGTTTTTACTGGCTCAGGGCTGGGAGCAGTGCAGGGCAAATGCCATCACCTGGGAAGGTGAACTGGAGGCTCCATGTTTACTCTGGCTTGGCAGTCCAGAGCTGGAAGCCAACTTGGTGAAGGAGACAATATCCAGAGCCCCTGAATTTATAAACTGGCAGACTCTGGTTTTTTTTTGGGTTTTTTTTCCCCTAACTGCACTGTAGGAACTATCTCTTGGTGGTTATTGATAGAACTGTTCCTTCAGTTTCAAGACTGATAAGATTATTATTTTTTTGTATCTTAAAATCATATTTCTGCAGACCATTAACAGAACGTTTCACCCTTGGTACATGCTGTGTCTCATCTAGGAGTGACCCTTATGCTTTAGTCAGCATATTGCTTGAACACAGCATTCATAATGTGTTACATTTCTGTATACAACCTGCAATCTGCATTAACTGTGGGACTATATATTTTTGTAATCACTTTCTCTCCTCAAGTATTGCAACTCTGTAAAAGAAACAGTAACACGAGGGAAAAAGATCTCATGCCCCTAGCATCCTACCCAACCTTCCAATTGGTACAAGAGATCAGAGAGTTAATTGGATTGCATCATAGGCAGTGATTGCTCTCTAATAAATGTTTGCACCCTTTTGTTACAGTAGCCATTTAGGTCAGCAGATGCTAACAACTTTACCTGCATCATTTCTATTCTTCCCTGTAAACTTCACCAAACTTTGCTCCTTTTCTTTAGGGATCCACAAGGAAGCAGCTCAACTGTCCTACACACTGAACAACATCAACCCCTAGGCTGATTTCTCCAGCCTGACCACTGATATATTTAAAATAAATCATGGGAGAATCATAGACTAATTCACAGCATAGCTAACAACTTCATCCTAACAGATAAACCTTGACTAGTAACTTTTGTTATTCTTCTGCCAAAGGAACAGGCAACTGCTATTCATGTAAAATAAGATCATCATCTAGAGAAAAATGTTCCACAAAGCAGCATGTTTCAACCTTTGGGTCATGGCTCACAGCAAGTTAATCTGTTTTTTCCTGCCTACTTCTATCTGTAATCAATCTACTGCACCAATCTGAAACTCAGGCATCCATTCCTGTGCATAGAAGTAACCAACATATGGGAAGAGACAGAACTACACTTCCATAGATTGGCCTTGTTTTCATGTGGTTGCAGCAAGTGGAGATGCCAACACTGGACAAATGGTCTTGGAAGCAAGGTCAAGTGTTTCCTCACTTTAAAAGGGTAAGAAATAGTCCAAAAAGAAGACTGAAACAGACTAAAGCAGATGTAAATCAAGCTGACTGGCTTTCCAGGTATGACATACTCAGTGGAGAAAGACTCACCACCAAATATTTAGTTCCATGGCCACTTTTGTGTATTTTTGCTTTGTTATTTCCTGACAGAGATTACCTGAGATGGGACCTGTCTGTGGGAAGTTAGAGCAGGGAGAGACTTGGATTTTAATGGGGCTGGAGCTCTACACATCTGCCACAGCATCAGCAGATACGTGGGTGTAGTAGAGCCAGCTGAGGCTGCTGAAGGCAGAGGCCAAGCACAATGACAAGATATGTCCTCTGCAGGGACATCCTTCTTTAATTACTCGGCTTGCCACCTCCTGCTCCTTTTCCACCTTTCTTTCCTCCCTGGAACACAAAGGAGGAGGGGAAGGGAATAGCAACTGCCTGTCAACTGACTCTGGAGGGAAATTAGATGGAGAATCCCCTCTGAGATGGGACTTTTTGATCCCCTCTCTGATCAGTGCAGTGGCCTAAGCAAAGTCACTGCCTCCTGCTTTCCCGTCCCCCTCCAAAATCCCCTGGCAGCCTTACTGCTACAGATTACCAACAGTCCAGCAGCTTCAAATGAAGCCAGAAGGTGAAAGAAATTACTTCCACTAGCTACAGAAGACGTGGTTGTGCTCTTGGACAAGGAGATGCTATGAAATGCACTGAAGGCAACTGGGAAAGATCCTTTCCCTAGGCATTCCCCAAACAATCCAAAAGTTTGCTGGTTGAGCAGATACACAAAGCAGACTGGGTGTAACTTCTGGTGTCCAGCAATAAACAAAATATTAAGTGCATTTTTAATGCTGTAAAACCTTTAAAAATACTTCAAAACCTTTTACTGGTCGACATAATTAAACTTGTTTTGCTATCTGCAACAGGCCTGGCCTGCAAACACATAATTAAGCAGTCACAAATTGCAAAATTGGTTTGTTTGGTTCCCACACTACACAAATACTGATAAAAGCTTCCTCGTTTGTCAGACATTGCACTGTAATTGACAGGCTCTGGGCAACAGAAATATGGGAGTTTGGAGCTTGAAGACCACATCCACATCTTCCCATGTTTTCCCCACACCAAATAATTAACTTGGTGGAGCCACTATGGTTTAGTGGCTCCATGCACTCTGGTAACATAGCAGCTACAACTCAAAAGAAAAGACTTAAAGCTGTTAAGCATAAAGGATGTTTTTCTTTCTGTATGAGGCAGAAAGTTGTGCTTCCCTGTAGCTAATTCTACCATCTCTAACCACTTGAAGGATTTATAAGCACCAGCACGTGCAGAATGACTGACTACATTTTGTAGCTCAGTTCTTATGGACACAAATAGTGTCCTGGAGACCAGAAACACCATATGCTCTAGGAAGCAAGTGCTGGGGATTCTGCACCATCTCATGTAGTCCTCCTGTTCCTCAGACTACCCCATGCACTGATTTTTCAAAGCTTTTGCACATAAGCAAGGTACTCCATGTGCACACCTTGTACCCAGGAGAGTTTTTACCTCAGTGATAATGTATAATCTATTAAAAAAGCAGAAGATTCTGTGTAAATCATTTAAGCACATGCTTGTCAAATTTTCTACTAGCAGCTTTTTGGCAGTACCAATCAGCCAGAGAATATTTGCAGCACAATTGCCGTTTCTGGAACTTTAATTCTTTGCAGAAAAAAACTCTAGATTACAATTCTGGAAACAGAATTACACCAGAAATATCTAAGGACAGAAAAGAACTGGAGACCCGCATTCTCTTACAGGTTTTCCAAACTATTATCTAGCAGCAAGTTAATGTTTAAGATCCCACAAGACAGTTCAAAATACACAAAAAGATAGTTATTTGCCATTAAACTTATCAGCTAAAATGCGGCTTTTAAATTCCAACTCTGAACAAGGGTCTATGCAAAAATCTCAAAATCCTTGGAGGATCACCAGAAAGAACATAAGGAAGATACAATACTTCTATGTGCTTTTGTGGGTGATAGGGGGAACCACAGTCTGCTCTTACAAGAGTAGAGAGACTGTTCACAATCTGCATTTGTACTTATTTTCCAGCA
>NW_009952574.1:2852961-2865860 GCF_000747805.2 Chaetura pelagica | reverse complement strand
CAGGAATTCTTACGTGCCAAAGACTGAAGGTCCAGACTAACCAATGTCTGGGAAGAGGAAACATCTTAGCTTTGAGTATGCTGTGCCAGGGTGTTTCACCAGCACTTAGCTCATGAAGTTTAAAGAAAGAGGAGAATTCTGGGCAGCAAATAAAACTGCTTGAGGATGCAAGTGGTGGGACTCCCTGCTGCAGAATACTCCAGATGCTACAGTTTTGGTTCAGAAGCTTACTGAGGACAGTATTTACTAATATTTGCCAACACTTTCTCTTCAGAGTCAGGCTCCCCACAAACTCCTTTTTCCTCTTTTCTGTGCATTGTCTCTCTCCATTAAAGTAGATAGGTGGCCTTCCACACAATCACAAATGGAACAGCTTTGCTAAAAGGCTGAAGTCACCATTCTGCTTCCACCTCTATGGATGCAGGGCTGCATTTTAAAAAGACAATTTAGACTTTGGGTATACCTATATAAAATCATCCTTACGAGAGGTAGTTTGGATTTACGCTGCTACAAGCGAAATTTAGCCCCTGAAGCTAATGTTTCAAGGATTTTAATGAAGTAATAATTTTATATGGCTTAAAATAGAACTAGAAAGCACTAACAACTTTCTACCCAATTTTTCTAATAGTTTAGCGTGCCTGTTTCTTCAGTTACTTTTAGCTTTAAATTTTTGGCATTTGACTACCGTGGTTTTGTCAGCCATAGTTAGCTTCCTCCAATTACCACAGAATGAGAAAGGATTTCTCTGCATTCAAGTACAAATCAATATGGACAACATTATACCAGCTTCATCCACTGAGAAACGCAGGCAACTTGTTTGCTGTATTGCTCAGTGCTGAGCAACCATGACACTTTTGCTAAAGGCATTTGTTCAACTGAGCTACAGCACACTGGAGCTAAAAGTGGATTGCAATGGCCAAAGGAGATCGTCAGGGTGTTCTTGGCAAAAGCACAACTGAATCTGTTGCAGCAATGCAAGTGCTCTGCTGCCATACTTAACATTGCAGCAGCACTTCTGTATAAGCTTCTTTTTTTTCTTCAGGGCACCACATTGACTTGGATGAAGAAATTCAGTGATGCTGGCTTTTGGAGGTATCCAGTTTGTCTGCATGAAAACCAGAAACACCTTCACATCCGAGTAGATAACTATACTGTTAAGCATCTAACTATAGCAAAACTCTATGTGGTTCTCAGAAGATACAAGCTATGTGTCACTTGCTAATCACAAGTAAGAGGTCACTCTAGTTATTATTTAAAAATAAGTACATTAAGTGGCTTGTCAGGTTCTGGATCTAATCAAGGAATGAAAAGGCTGTTAACAGAAGCCCCAAACGTCTCACAGTCAAAATGCTTTAAGGCTCTGCCACTGCTTAATACTTGCAAGCCTGTGTGCAATCTATTAGCATCCTGGTTGTCTATTTCAACATTTGCAAGACTTTGGAATCAGCATGTCTCTGCCTCCAAACATCCCTCATAGAGCAAGAGTCTAGGAACGTCACAGAGATCCTGTTTTAAACACTTTTGTTTTATCCAGCTACCCCTTTACTGGGGAGAGGGAATAGGAGGGGGGCACATACAGACTCTTCTGTGCCCTGAGCAAAAGTTAAATGCTGCAGGAAAATACATCTAGGCTCTGTGTGCCTCCTTCCTGCCACTATAATGTACAAGAGCTGGATTGTGGGCAACACCCTCTGCAGGTAACATCAATCTTTGCTCCCCCTGCCAGCCCGTTTATCTTTTTAATGCTCTGTGGTTGGGAGCAAGGTGGCAGGTGCAGTGTGAGGACCAACTGGTGCAGAGGCACTCCCACTGCTGCAGAGGGTAATTCCCTGGTCCTGGGCACTTCTCCCCACTCACTCATTGTCAACCTGGGGGGGCTGGCTATGCTTCAGCTCGCCTCTGAATGAAGCTTTGGAGGAGGATCCAGGCAATTTGGATGGTGTGGGATGGATGTCAGCAAGCTGGATCCTCAGTAATTGATGGCTCATCTAGATTTCTGGTATCTGAAATGAGCCTGGTATTGTGACTGCATCAATCTGTTCTGGGGGATGATCAGAGGCAGAGGAGAGGAAGAGCTCTGTGCAGTCACTCTAGTGGCCAGGCTTCTACCAGGTCTTCTGTTTTGATAATGTCCCCTTTGTGCCCTGACAGTCATTGTAAATGGCCCCAAAAATCAAAAGCCTGCAAACAGCAGCAAAGTTCAGGTATCTTAGAGCCCTTCTCCTTAGGTTTGTGTCAGGTATTCCAATCCCATGCTAAAACAGCAATGTCAGACTAAACAAATAATGAAAAATGGGGCAGTTTAATTGAAGTATGGTCATTTTCACAGCGGCGTTTCCCTGAAGCAGGAACTTCCAAATCACAAAAAAAACCTTAAAGCACAGAATCACAGAATTATTTGGGCTGGAAAAGACCTCTGAGATCATCAAGTCCAGCCTGTGACCTAACACCACCACATCAGCTAGACCATGGCATTAAGTGCCAAATCCAGTCTTTCCTTAGACACCTTCAGCTGTTCAACCAATATCTGAATTGTTTTTAAAAAACCCTTAAAACATCTCCTGACCCTTGGAAAATGCATTATATTTAATAAGGATCCTTGTAAAAAATGCTTTGATTAAATGAAGAAAAAGGAAAGATGATTAGACAGCTAAATATCCTGTAATAGGAAAAGTTAATAAGGAAAATGGTTCTAATATTTCTTTCTCTGATAATGGTTCCATTGTTTTTATTTTAGAGGCATAAGTGAAGTATACATTCAGCAATGCATTCCCATGACTAAATCACCTGTAAGATTGCATTTTGCATTTGAAAGCTCTTTGAAAAGGTCTTTCCCAGAGTAGATGCCTCTGCTGCTTTGATGCGGTTAAGCAATTTTACACAATCATGTAATAGATTAAATTAGGCTTACTCTGCCTTGAACATTTTTATACTGGATCTGGGTTATAGAGGGAGCTCAGCAATATCAGTTCTTACTGAAACAGCATACTTGAGAGCACTTCACAGGAAGGGCTTAACTTGAAGAATCAAAAAACAAAACACAAACCTCTACTTCTACAGAACAAATAGTCTCCACTTTCAGTGACCTTACTCTTTATTTTCCCCTGCCACCTATGAGCTGGAATATCAAGTTGTGTCATCTTCTACTATTCCATAAACAATTTTTGAAGGTGAGAAAACAAAGAAACCTCAGTACACTTCATACCCCAATGTAGTACCCTGTGAAGAAGACAGAGGCTTTGAGTAAAAATTAAAAGGTTTCAAGTTCTTTTGTGTAGCCAAGAACAAACTACTCTTTCACATCATTGAAGATGCAGGGAGCCAGTAGCAGGAAAAATTAACACTAACTTGTTGCTTCCATCTTTAAAATTTAAATAGCATTTAACGAAGGCATTAATCAGCAAAAGACATTTTGTAGATATTTGCCATGACACAGAATAAAGGGAGGCAATTTGAGGGAAAAACATACCCTTGATCAAGCAGTCTGCATTTAATAACATAGCAAAGGACATAAACATTTAATAAGAAATAAATGCAATAATCATGTCTGATTTTCTACTACCTGGCTTGTATTTAAAAGCCTGGTTCAAGATGCAAACGGAAACTTTCCCTTTGATTTCAGGAGGCTTTGGGTGCGAGTTGCTTAATAACAGCTTTCCTAATGAAGTGTCCCTTGGTTACTGAATGTAACACTCGTTTCCTGACATATAAAAACTTTTCTAATATATGGAAAATGTCTACACTTTCTTAAGAATGAGGGGAAAAAAACCAGCAGCTGACAATGTCTGAGCCAACAGAATTTAAAACGCTTTTCTACTCCTTATGCATGCTGAGATAAAGACTTTTTTAGCATTGAAAAGGGGGACTTCAGCACGTACCCCTGATAACGACTGGAGGAAGGGGCTCCCTCTACTCTGTGCTGCACCACCATTCAGATCCCCCATTCCTTCAAGTTACTGTTTGCTTTGTTGTACTCTGAATAAAGCCAAATAATCTTAAAGTGAAAGTTATTTGGGTTGCAACTGTAAACCATGTGAAACCTCTGATATAACTTCAGCTTGTTTTTTCCTAAGCTTAGTCAGAATTCTAGCCAAACTGGCAAATATGATCAGAGCTTCAGGTTGGTGTATGTGAAATAACCACCCCCCCAAAAAAAAAAAAAACAACAACAAAAAAACCCAAGTAATTTTTGCCTTTAGGGATTTCTGTGGAGAACATTTAACATTTCTGTGTAACAGGATTAAAACAAATTTACCTTTGAGGTTCTGAAATTTCTTCCTCTGGGTTTAATGGCAGTTTTATTAACATAAGCTGATGCAGGATTAAACCATAAATATTTAAATCCCAACACTTCCTGGAATTAATTTAGAAAGGGGAAACTTCAGACTGTTCCTTACCTAAAAATAATCTCTTCTACCAAAGTGCTTACGTGGTTCACTCTTCTAATGGGTGATTTAGGAAATGGGATACTGAGGCACCAGGTAATTTACTTTGGGCCCAGAATACTTCTGAACAATTAGCGCTCTGAAGGACAAAAATACTTTGACGAAGTTGTGCCCAGGGGCTACTCTATGATTTTGTCAGAGTCTGAGATTTTTGATACATGGTTGGAATTGACAGTGACTCAATATATAAGAATATCCTTTCATATTCATTTGTGTGATAACCTCACTTTTGTTAGCAGAGGAATATATTATCTTTTAACCTAACTTGAGGAGCTGGCTGAAGAATTAGTCTTTATCATTTTGGAGAGCAAGTTGGAATCCAGATTATTTGGACAGATGGCATCTGGCCTGTCTAATATGCATTTTACCTGCTCCATAAATATTGATAACTTTAATATACTTGTGTTCTGCCATATGCTTCTTAAAAATAACTTCCAAAACTTGACTTGGTTGTGTGATTTAGATGGAATTAATCTGTTTTGTAGTACTATAGATGACATCAGAATCACAAGCATTGTGTCTGATGTTGGAAGATTAAAAATGGAGGGTGTATGTGAGGGCACAGGGAGATAATTCTAGCAGATTTACGACCCAGTCCCCTTTCTCATAATCCTGAGGTCATGGATATTACAGAGAGCCATGGTGCAGGTGGAAAGTGTCTTCCTAATATAAATTTTATTACACAGAAAGGACTTTTAGACAAAGGGAATCTCCTGCCTTGGGAGGACCTGCACTTGGACAACATTTGAAGGAATTTCTCCCTCTCCATTGTGAAACACTTCAGCTCTATCAACTCCTATGGCTGCCATACCAATGCCTCCAAAAAAAAAAAAAAAAGGAAAGAAGATGCCTTTGTTAGGTACTTACTGAATCAGTGTTTTTAGACCCACAGCTGTATGAGCATCTCTTACCATGCAAGCTGATAGACCCTACAGATACTCCCCTGCATAAGCCCTTTCCTACACCCTGCCATTTCATGGACATCCTGCTGCATGTTTTCTGGAGAACTATTTGCTTTATGTAAGGACAGTTTCTCTGAACTCTGTCATTTCCAAGGCTGATGGGTTTAGCGTGACAATTAGCACTTTTATTATTAACACCACTTTCCTGCTTCTCCACCAAGGTTACAGACCCGCTCACAGTGCCATGACTGAAATGGGAGTAGGGCCAGGGCTCCTGGCAGAAAAAAGGGAGATGTGGTCTAGTGGAAGACCAAGAACCGTTCCCCCAGGCTCTGGTAGCCTTGAAAAAAGCAGCACTGCTTCCAACAGGAGCAGCCTTGTGCCCTATGGCAGGGAGAAGTTGGCTTTGACTCCCAGTTTTTCCTGTGTTGAATTTGCCACCTTGTCTCATCAAGCAAAACAGGGCAGCCTCATCCCCACCCCTCTTCACATTGTGCTTCTGCTGCTTCCTTCCACTGTAATTAGAAATTCTTCAAATAATGCTTGGGACATCCTCTGTGCATATATTTTTCAAGGTATTCTATGATATGGCTGAATATAGAAGTACACAAAAAATACGGCATGCCCTTCATGGCAAACTGTGGGAAATCAGAACAGTACCACACAATTTCACAACATACTACACAATGTACTTAGGTCTTTGCAACCGTTAGAAATTATACAAAGATACTTTTTATAATGAAAAATATTTCAATCAGCATTTTTGTGGGCGAAAAGGATTTTTATCAACAAAATTTATGAAAAGCCTATGAAATAAAGACAATATAATTTTCTCAAAAACCAGGGAAAGAAATTACTTTCTACTCTATCAGGTGCACAATTTTTTCTAGCTACTTTCAGAAAAATGAGATTACAACTTAAAAAAATTACTTGGGATTATAACATTAGCATATACTACTATTTTCTCATCTTTAAACAGCTATTTCACTTTTTTTGGTAAAATATCTTGTGTTATTTACTTCTCTCTAAAAGACAATGCACCATACCTCCTCAGCAAAAAAAAATAAGAGTACTAGAGAACCCATTGAGTATATTGGCAGTGTGCTTTGCTTGATAAATAATAACCACTTCAGGGCTGAGCATGTAAAAGGAGAGGTTAATGGTCTTGCTGATGCATTGGTACATTAGCAGGGGCAGAGGCTCAGTTTGTTGGCACTGAAATCAGACAAGAGCCCATATAAACCACAGTACTTGAAATAGAAATGTAGGCAGCTAAATGCTGTTACGTTGCCACCTGAAGTATGTTACAAAATGACTCAAAGCACCATGCAGAACTGTGAGAAAGGTTTCTTTGCAAAGTATACTTATGTAAACACTCTTCAAATTAAGCAAATAATTTTGTAGTTTTTCTAGACTAGCCAAAGTGTGTTAGGTTTGGTCTATGCCTGCTTTCGCTAATTTAACTGGGCTTTCAACTACTTGTGTATAAGGCTATGGATAGAAGCAAGAGACTTGCTGGGAGGATTTATCCCAGTGCACTAATTTACCACAACAGCAGCCACACAGGTTGGTATTTGCCAAAACTGAAACCAAGGAGATAACTCATGACTGCTTACTGTAGAGGGGCTGGGCCAAGAAGGATGTTTTGCATAACATTTGGCTTGCCTAAGGAGGCTTAAACTGGATCTGCAAAGGTGAACTTGATCTAAGCTGTGCCCACTGGCAGAAGAAAATGATCCTCTGTACTGATGGAAATGCCACGTGCTTCCTATACATTCAACACACATACTACATAAGTTAAAGCTTGGAAAAGGCTCACCTGATCTTACTGTAAAAACAGATACATGATTTGGAAGAAAGCAAACAACACAGGCCTGTGAATGGCTCAAAGACAGGTTAAATCCTTATTAGGTGTAAGTCAGCAAAGCATCACTAGCTTTTGTGTATCCAAATGAGTTTTCACCAGCTAAGAATACATCCTTGCTCTGGTTGGATGAGACACAAAGCAAATCCACATACTACACGAAGAGCTGGCATTTCTGAAGCCAAGAATAATTTCTGGTTTATTCCATAATAGGAGCTTTAAAGATGTCCAGGAGTCAGTGCTCAGCTGGAGCAGTGTGCTAATTTGTGCAGGTGCTAAAACACAGGAGCTTGGCAGCCGTGAATGGGAAAAAGAAAAATGAGTGCTCCTCAGTCTTTCAATTGGGATTTGACATCTCTAAAGGTGGGCAAAAGCTGAAGCAGTTAAGAAGGTTAGTTTGACCAAACACCCAAGAAGGAATACATAAAATAATGCAGAAACATAATGAGAAACTGCGTTTCTTGTGTGGCTGCTAGGTAGATCAAAACTGTAATGGAAAAAATCTCCCTCAGAACCATTTTATTTACTTACTTTTGCCACTGCCACACAGAACTGTACTAGTTCTGGAAATGCTATAGCAAATTAGAACTACTGTAGCAGCAGAGGTTAACCAAACATCTCTAACTCTTGGAAGAGATAAAGCCTATTTCTTCTCACTCTCAGGTCAAGCTGCCGGTTCTGCTCATGTTTGATTCAAAGAATTTTACAAGTACTTAGTTATTTGTATTTTTGCAAGGATTTAGCAGTGATTGCAATGGCAGTGGAATGACTGTAAGTGAACAACTCTGCCTGCTGCACTCTGGCACCATGTTAAACCATCTCTTATTAACTGCACTGAAGCTTTTAAGAGCCCTGTTCTCAAAAATGCCAGTGTTTGGATCAGAGCACAGTTCTGTGCATTCAGACTAGGGCCTGGCCTGGGCACAAGAAAAACACATTCCTTGCTTTGTCCTCAGTTTCTTGCAATGATTTCTTTTTGCCTATTTGCACCAGGAAAGCGACCAGTTACACAGACATATCTACAGCCCTTCCAAAGAAATCCCATTTCAAAGTGATAATAGGGAAAACAGATCAAATCATCGTGTAGCAGCCCAGTTTCCCTCAATGTGCATTACTTTGTACTTAAGAACCTGCATTTTGAGGTGCAAAATAGCAACCATTCACTCAGGTTTGTGATTTTTGTTTCCTTGCTCTTTCTTTACTAGTTATGAACCCAAGAAAAGACCCTCTATTTCCCTTTAACATTTTGGAAAGTTAAGTTCCTTTACCAGTTATACTGTAGTGACCAAGTAACAATATTGAAGAAGCTCTGAAGGTGTATTCTTGAAGGACACTTGTGGCCCACAAAGTAGTAGGCTATTGAATATTTCCAATTCTTCATCTGCTAAACTTCAAATAACTGCAGTGCATGTTCATTTTATTCTGTGGTTCTTTGCCTGATGTCCCATCCTTGAATGATTCTGTTCATGCACACTCTCTGTGATAAGTAATTTTCTAATTCATTTTGTTAGAATACCAGAGAATACAACTTACAAAAATATAGTTTATCTGAAATGTTTCTTAACAAAGAAAAATATTTATAGACAAGTGAAACTCTATATAACAAGCTCTATTTCCATGTTTTCTTTTTCCTATTTTGGACATAATTTAATTCTGAAGTCACACGTACTGTGTACTCTGTTAACAGAGCTCAGGAGCTTTTCTTGTCTGAGGCTTGGATCTGTAGTGTTAATGTATCACAGAATGCCCCCAGAGGAATAACCTTTTGCCCCATCCATTTGTTTACTACAGCATTTCTTGGTTTAATAAATGAGGTCGCTAACATGAGAATTTTACTTGTTCCTAAGGTTTTGCTGCTGCTATTTAAAATTATTCAGAGGGCTTATTGCAAATCACCACCACATCTTTCTTTTGTTCATGTCCCCAAAATATAAAAAAAAGCCATCAGTAAAACCTTTTTCTTGATTACCTACCCCTCAATCTCATTACTTCATGGGGTTTTTTTTATGTTGGATTGGATAAGCCACTCATGTTTCTAGACTATTCCAAACCATTACAATTTAAATTAGATGCTTCAGACCATCAGCAAGTAACATCATCTCCTGAAGGTTTTATTTGGCCAGAAAATGCTTAATTTAAGTCCCACTAATCACTAATCCTGACAGACCTCCCCAGTTTTAGTCTTTCCTGCAGTTCTCATCTCCAGTATACAGAATACTCTGCTAAGTAATACACAAATCTTCAGAGATTTATATATACGTAGTATTTAGGGAAGAACCTTTACCATAATGCAATCCTAACAACCTTGTTGACTAAGCAGTTTCACCCAGAGGAGCATTTAATCTCATCTCAATAACACTTCCTAGTAAAGGTACTGCAGTGGCTTTCTTGCTGTCTACTTCAACAAGTAAGAGTTCCATTATCAGCAACTTTTCAAGAGTTGCTTTCTACTCTTCTCTATCAAAGGAGTAGATTCCCACCATAGAAAAGAGCTTTTAAGACCTCTGCATACTCTTTCAACAGCCTTTTATTTACCCAGTCTTGTATATTGGCTAATGTACAGTCTGATTCAGGAAGTTTTTTATTCTTCATTCTGCAGAGACACTACTACACGATCTAACCAAATGAAACAGTATGTCTGAGCCTAAGGCTCCATTTTGAAAGTGGAAATAATAATCCATATGTAAATGTTAAAAAATAGATGGGATTTTAGATTAAAAGGGTCTTACAAACCTTATACACATTATTCCATATATACTGGATTAATTTCTAGTACAAAAGAGTTTAACCTTCAGTGCAGTCATTGTTTAATTTCTCATGTTAAGTCTTTTCTGCTTGAGTACAAAATCAGTGACCTTCACTGAATTATGAGAGCTATTGGGAACACTTTATGCTTAAGTCTCTACTTCTTACTCATATGTTTCCTGACTGATAAAGACAGGAGAGGAAGACTTAAGTCCACTGCTGTCATGGGGAAGATAGACTATTGACTTCTGCTAAAGAAAGTTTTGCCTTGTATTAATCAAAACAGCAAAGCAAAACACTACCCCAAATGCCAAACAAATAAATGCTCTTGATCTGTTCCTTGGCAGTCTCTTGTCTTCTATTTCTGCTTGAGATTATGTAAAAAGTTGTGAATACTAAGAAAATACTTTCTGCTAAACATGGGCACATCTAGTTCCTTGACTGTATGTTTACTCTGGTAAGAAAAGAGATAATTTTTGATGTTAACAGGACAAGTTATTTAACCCAAATATATGTACCTTAAATTGAGAGTAGCATGGAATGCCTTTTACTTTGGTAATTGAACACTATTAATTTTCAGAGCATTGCAGCACCAGGAAGACTACTCATTAAGTTAAAATCACCTTATGAATGGATTCAGTGTTGAAACTATGCAGAGTTAATTCTTTCTATATAAATGAAGACTCACAGCAGTCCCCTCCCTGCTCCCTGTTCCTCCATTACATCTTTGATTCAGTTGCTCCCTCTGGGCTGCACAGGTGTACATGCTACAGAAAGTTGTTTTGAGCACTTTTACCTAATCCATTCAAACACAAGACTTCTGGGGAAGCTCTTAGCCTCCACTTACAGCAAGAGAAAAATCACGTTATGTAAATGCCAAATCAAAATTCAGCATTAGTAATTGCTGAAAAGTCTCTAACAACCTGCATGTTTAGTGGTCATGGCATCCCAGAACTTCACAGCTCTCCCCCTCTGCTCCTGTATGGTGCAGTTCTGCCACAGAAACTCCTACCAATAACTGAAACCAGTGTCAGGAAGAGCCAGAGGGAACAGCATGAGATCCTGATTTGTAAATATCACTGGACCACTCTGAAGTGGGTTCATTTCTGGCTTTGCCTTAAGCATCATTTGAAGGGCTAATTCTGTTTCATTTCCCTCTGTTTTCAGCTATTTAGCATAATTAATTTGATCAGCCCAGTGAAAAGGAGTGCTTTTTTTCTCTTATGCTGCAATAATGCAATTTCTTTGACCCCTGTTTCTACCTTTCAGATGCAAAAGATTCACATAGTTAGAAAGGAGAATGTTGCATGGTCAGCAGGTATATTGCCAGGATAATTACTTCAGCAGGTGAAAAATGTGTATTTATTTCTAAAATGGCAATATTTCAAGTTGGCTCAATGTGAAGTGCATTGTACACCTCCTGTCATGTTGCTCCAGTTAAATATCTTTTCAGGCAACCACATTTATAGAACTTTTGGATAACATAGAAAGTATGATAAACTGTAGTGCTCCATAAGATGAAAATGTCACCTTTCAGGGAAAGGCTTTACACATGACGTATCAGCAGTTAACTCTGCTCTGATTAAAACCAAACTTTTGCCAAAACTTGAAGCTAGCATCATCTTAGAAGTTTGAAGAACAAGAAAGGTTCATCAGACCTGCAAGAAGAATGCTGTTGTTCCCTGAGATTCAATAAAAAAACCACCCAAAAAACCCAAAAGTTTTTTTAACGGCAACAGCTACTTCTGGCACTATGACTTTGATTCATCAAAGGTCTTTAGTATATACTAACCTTTAAGAAACTAAGATGACAATGAAAATACATACTTAAAATATGCTCCCCCTGAAAACCCTATTGCCAATTTCTGGTGGGCTCCCTCTCCGTTCTGGTTTAGCTGTACTCACAACACAGCACAAGGAGATGTTCTTCAGATGGCAGGTAGTGTTCTGGCCCATTTTCCTCCAGTCATTTGTCACCCTTACTCTTTGAAAACCTCCAATGATTCTCTTGTTTCTTAGGAAGGAACGATTACAGCAGGTATGGGATTTACTGGGGCTGCTTCTACCACCGGCCTGTGTTATTTCTTCATACAGGGCATTCAAAGTGGTTTCGGGGGCTATAAATTCCTAAGCAACAAAGCAGATTATGGTCTGATAGATCACAGTGTATATATCAATAGCACAACATCACACTCTCCATTGATATACATGTAGCGTCCCAAATGCAGTCACTGTGGTTTGGGCACAGGAGCATCCACCTCAGTTTCACACCAACTCAATCATCCTCTTCTCTCTTTCCCCCCCCTTTTTTTTTTTTTAAGTAGACATGCTATGATAATAATTGGGTTTTTGTTCAAAGCAGTCATTCTGTAAGTCATGACACTCAAGGTAATACTTTTATTTTTATTTTATGGGCTCTTGTTTTGTTTTGTTTACAATTATCGGTGCCTGCTGTGGGTTCTCTAGAGAGCTTTTTTTCCAAAGCAGGTGCATTTTCAGCTTGTGTAATGGATTTACAGATATTTGGCCATAAATAGATAGTGTTAAACGCTGCTGTAAAAATGAGATAAATGTTTATTACCCAAAAGGTTAATAAAAAATCCACCTGGGACCTTCTAGAGAAGAACAAATCCCTTTAAGCCTGTATTGAATCACTGACAGTTGTGCAAGATTCACAAGCAAATTGCAGCCCTAAAACATCCTAAAAGCAGGGGAAAAAAAAATCCCAGACTGCACAACACACTAAATGGAGTGAAAGGCATTCATGAGATAGGTACCATTTATTATCTAATTTAAGCACTTAGTAGCAGCATCTGTTTACAAATAACTGCTTTCAGCATTAGATAAGTCCCATGTTACGTTACTGTTCCTTCCCAACTTCATTACTGAACAGAATGTTTTTATCAGACTAACACAGAAAATCTCATCTGAAAAAGAATGAGT
>NW_009952574.1:2793117-2852560 GCF_000747805.2 Chaetura pelagica | reverse complement strand
TCAGCAGGAAGAGGAAAAAGCACTAGCCAGGCACGAGACACTTAATGTGTACACAGTACCTTCACTGAACTGCACAGGTTCTCACACCTAGCTTTAATGGATTACGTTACACCTTGCTGAAAACAGAAATGGCATCTAGTACCCTGGATGGAAAAAAGAATTTATTTTCATAGGGCTATAGATCATATCACAACCATTAGACCTGACAATTATCCATAACTAAGTGGACCCAGTATGATCTGTTTACACAGTGCTTTAATTCAAACTCATCCATCTAGCCACCTTTCCCACCTTCCCTTGGGGACAGGCAGAACTTAGGTTTGCCAGAATCAATTTCTTTGTGGCCTCCCAATGTTTTCAAGTGTCCTCTTTCCTTATTTCCATCCATACTTCACTTCTGCTGGTTACATCTAGTTTTTTTCCCCAACCAATAGGCAGCAAAAGCTATCTGTCCTTGCTAGGTGTGATTAAGTGAAGTTATTTGGCCCTCAAGTTTTGAACAACCTGGCTGTCGTCTCCCCCTTCTGGCTGGATGCTAGAATGATGTACTAAATCTAAGCTTTCTTCCCCAACGGACCCAGCAGCTACCAAGGACGGTGGACTTAGGATGGCTAGAACAAGGAGATGACTTCTGCACCACTTGCAGGTGATACTCCATACACTCTACTTTCATTCTCCTCATTCTTCCAAACGGCTGACAGATTCTGTCCAGATGATCAAAATCTTCAAGGGAGGATGATGAGTGTGTAACAATCTCCATTTATCTAAATTACTACTTGGAGCATACACTATGGATGAACATGAGTTAAAAGGTGCTTTCTGAGATCTGAACTTTCCTAGGACTGCTAGTACGATTCTGGGAGCAGGTAGTTACTTATCTCAACAACTGGAAAACTCTGATCAGCAACAGATATTTAAGTCACAGATTCAGCTCCTGAGGTTTTCAAACTGTGAATGGAAGGACAAGGCTGGTTTTCATTTTCAGTGTATTTTAGGGACAAAAGAATGGCATAATACTGAAACATGAGTTTCAGCACTCTGAAACAGCATGCATGTTGCAAACTAGTGGGTTTTACTTCTTGTAAGTTAATGACAAAATACTTCTTTCTCTGATTCCTAGAGCGAAAGTTACTGGAGCATTTACACAGTTGTATTTACTTTTTAGAAGGCTGGCATAGGACATAGGGATTGCAGGCTACAAAGTCACAGTGCCTGCTACAGTCTTTGCACATCTTTTTTGTTCTTCCATTCCCCATTGTGTATCAATGTGTAGCAAGGCCTCCTTAGAAAGGCATGAGAAAACTCTGTGAGGTAGTTGGGGTCTCACCACTACAGTGTTTGAACAAAACTTCAAGGCAAAATTCAGCCAGTTGCTGTAGTATCTTGATTCTCACTGTGTTCAAACTTGGTTTTCATACACATTTTCCACAGAAGTCAAGTACTTACTTAACATTGTCTTACCTCTTCCATTTCTTAGTACCAATACCTTTCCCAACACTACAGAGTTTTTAGGAAATGTACCCTTTTAACCCCCCACCATTAAAACCCTGAAAGATTTTTCTTTCTCCTAGATACAAAATACTTTAAGATATAACTGTTCCTTTCAGCACATCTTTGGAGTGTGAGGGAATTCTGAAACTCCAGTTTCTTTTGTACTTCTATGATGTTTGCTAGAAATACATCCTGAAGTTAATGAAGTATCACAGCATATCAGAAGTTTCTGTCAGATGCTTCAATCCCCCCCCAAATTGTGATATTTTAAGCTAGTGCACAGCTTCAATTAACCTCGCCTTTGTGTGTCCCCAGGTTTGGAGTTCTGCGTGGATGAAATAGCCTAACTCCATCCTGAGACTGACAAGTCATTAATTAGGACAGCAGGCCTGTCACAACCTCTAAGCCTCACCCGCACTTTCACTAGTTCCTTGGAGAGATAAATTGTCGCCTCCTATTGGGATTCAGCTTCTCACTTCCAAAGTACAAGCCTCAGTCATGGCAATGGATTGAAAATTACTGTTAGTGTTTTTGTAGCCCATTGGCCTGCACCTCTTCCTTTTGGATTTTACTGATGAGGTCTCAGATTCTTGAAAACAATGGGAATTTTGCCACTAACTTCACTGGGGCCAGAATTTCACTCTACACATTCTACAGGGAATCCTGAGAGAACGAATTTAATTAACAAACTGTATCATCAATAGCAATGAAACAAAAACAGCCTTAAAATATCCTCAGTTGTTTCAATAATGGAGATAGTGACTTAGATAACTTAGGACAGGACTTAAATTTACATAATCTTCTCATGTTGGCTGAGAGAGCAGCAGCCAATGCTGAGAACTCTGATAAACTAATAGTGATTCCTTGTTGCAGGAGAATGTTCAAAGTCCTTGGAAGAAGCCCACCAATTAACAATACTACTGGACTCCAAGAAAGTAAAGCCAAGCTTCAGGATAACCTGAAGGGTGACGTTCTTGGGATTCCCTGGGAGTTGAATTCTTGCTTTGACAGAGTGTGGCAAAGGGAGAGCACACATGCTTTGGACTCAAAAAGAGAGCTGTATGTATTCATATAGCTGTTTGCATTGTATTGCTTCTAATGAAGCCATTAACAAACAAGGTGATCATAGCCAGCCAGAGCATATACATACTATATATTGTGTCAGAACAAAAAAGAATGAGAAAACAGAATTTTACAGGAAAATCTGCATGCTGGAATTTTGATGATAGTATTGTATTCCATTAGAAACATTAACATTTACTATCATGCACCCTGAAGAGTAGCCACAGTGCTAAAATGTTAGTGCTTTTGCAGCTCTACTAGTGTAGAGACAGCTGCTTCTGTTGGATTGGATTCACAAGAAAAGCTCTAGCCAAAGCCATGTAGGTCACCATGTGGGGTTCCAGCACTTGCCACACTGCAAAAACATTATTTAAGACCAAGTTTATGGAGGAGCCAAGGGGCCCTTTATAGCATCTGGGTGTGCTGGTTTCTTTTTCATTGCTCAGAGAAAAATACATGGTTTCAAGACAGAAAATTGAAAGGGATTAATAGAAAGATTTTTGTACAACACAGAGCAATGCCTAATCTCAGCTTTTGGTGTTCTATGTATTTACCAAAGCCATCAATGTATAGCTCATAGTCATTGCTTCCAAAACATCCATAGGCCTGTAGACAACACGTAGAATTAATGCAAGTACAGTATGTAGAAAAGCAACACCACTGAGAATGTGTATCTAATGGCACCCCAGCCTGTATAACACAAATTTTCACCATACAGTTATAGTTAGTCATAATGATCAGAAAATTCTACCTTTTCCTTCCTATCCCCTTTCTAGTCAGCCTTTTACAAAGCACCTCCAAATTAATACTATTTAACTGCTAGTTTTGAGCATGAAAGGACTTAGTTACTGTAACTTAAGTTTCCAGTGAGCAAGAGTCAACATGGCAGATTAATACATGACCATTGCATAAACACAGTGGCTATCACGCCTACTGGCAAGATCTCTAGGATTGCTCAAGTACAGAGACAATACAAAAGCACTTCCCCATTCTTGGGAGTTCAAGTCTAGGTCATTTTGGCAATGGACATGAAGGAAAAACTGCTGTTTATGGCTGTGCTGTAAAAATAAAAGGAAAAAAGAAGTCTAGCTTCAGTCAGTCTTAATCCACAAGAAGGGCAAGACTCTTGTCCAGATGTTAATTAACACTTTACTATTCATTACACACTGCTAGGCATGTTAGCTGCTAACTCACACTAACACAACCCAGCAAGACAAGCAATCATATAAAAACTTGGGATATGTATCACTGACTAAAACTAATATAACATGTAATGAACTTAACAGCCAACAGCTTCACAGAAAGCTACTGAGTCACTCAGAGGAGAAGTCCTTCCTGAAAGACACATAAGAATCTTCCACGGCCATTTTCTTTCAAGTTTCCCATCAAACCTTCCTTTAGAAACACCAGCAACAATACTTCTTTCCTACCTACTCCATCTGCAGTCTTGCATGTGCCAAGAGGGTGACACAGAGCTCTCCTTTGTCACACACCACCAGAAGCAAAAGCTGTTCTGCTGCTAAGATGAAGCCATGATGGACACCCAGGTGCATCCATGGGCCTTAAAAAGGTGCACCTGGGCCTCATTAAGTTCACGAGGCCCTGCCTTCACCAGCAGGACCTTTATTCTTAATAATGCTGTCTACAAAAGATTGAGCTCAAAACAGCTTTCAGGTTAAGAAACTAATCAAATGCAGAGGCTCAGGTTGTCCCCATAAGCATGAAATGGCAAAATGCCTTTTTTTTTTTTTAACAGAGTCATTTTCCAGGATGGATTTTTATCCTTCAGTGTTCACAAGGCCTGTGTTTTCACAGCATTTGAGGCAAACAAAATGCTCTTGATGAAATACCAGCTCTTTCTGTGTGCAGAATGTGGCATTAAAATTATAAAGCAAAGGAAGAAGTGGTTTACTTGCCTTGAGGGGAATTGAGAAGTGACAGTAGGCACTTAACAGCAAGTTCCAATTGCAGCATTTAAATATAATTGCATACTCTGTTAATCTATGTCAGGGTGGCATCATTTTAATATGATTGTCACAGATTCTTTCTAATATTGTGAGTCATGTTAGTGAAGCTGAGCCTACTGAAAAAGTTCAGTTCCAGGTCTTAATATACACTCTAATTCTGTCCGTCAATTATGCTACAGCAGAGTTCAAATAAAGGTCTGGGGATCTAGAGGATGTAGCAACCTTTATTAAAATACTCCTATTGTAAATACATCTATGGGTCAGGAGACAGTTATCGTTTGGTTTTGTTATTTTTTATGAGCCAACTATTAGAATAGACTCTTGTGTATAATGATTTGGGTGTGTCATGGAATCTGATTTCAAATGGAAACCGTGAAGTGAAATAACAAAAATTACAGTTTGACCTCTGCAAAAATGTTCATTTATGCATTCCTGTTTGTGCATTATATAGAATATCAGAGGAGACAATTATAATTCAAGGATCCAAAAGCACTTTGTATATCCTTTATTAACTCAAAACTCCTAATTATAGAATGGAAATTTAGGTACACAAAGAAAGAAGATTCATGTTTAGTAGTTAAACTTCAAAATTCAGAATAGGCATTACTCTTTGGACAGTGGTAAAAATGTGTGGCAGACTTTTTCTTCTCATGTAAAGACTACTTGAAGGGGTTCCTGCCTCCTTGTTCCACTGCACCTAGGCCCATGCTGGGATTTACTGCTTCCACAGTTGTGCTTCTGAAACTGGTTGCACGGTTGTACCTCAAACTCTATCAGAACCTATCGGACTTATAAAGTATTTTCTAGTCCAGAAAAGCAGGTTGATAAAGCAGCCCACATAGTTGCATCAACACAAATATCACAGTAATGTATTGCAGCTCAGGGGCTGGAATGAATGACCAAAGTAGAGAAGAGAGAGAAATCGTATCACAGTACTGTACAGTTCTTCACATGAGCTTCTCAAATTGCTGTCTCTGGCTAGAGAGTATTTGAAATGTCTTTACGCAGGTGCAAACTGCTGATTATACACTTCATCAAATGCTGTAGATGTTTTGTGGGCAGTGTATATAAACAGAATTTACTGCAGGAATGTGAGGGAATCTATTACTTCTATTGTAGTGATGACCACTATCAGTCAAGAGAATAAATCAAGAACGCCTCATACAACAGAAAGCAGAGGGTGGAATTACCATACCTAATTTACTGAAACTTTCTTACTTCTGTGCAAATCATCATGAGATCTTCAGACAAGTTTACATCTCACATTAAAACATCACTGCCACCAACAAAACCATCCCCTAGCACCATGCTGGCACTCAGGTTGCTGTGATCGTGCAGGAAGAATGCCACTTACTGAATCACTGGATTTTCCTTGGCAGTTTCCCATCCAACACTACAGGGCTTGGCTGTGTTTAACTCTCAAGATCAGGCAAAATCTCAGCCAAAGTTGCATGGCCACATATTTTCTTAACCCTCCAACCAGCTGCCATGTTAAAAAGACAAGTTGCTAATGCCTAGCTACATGATTCTTGAAATTTAAGATGCTCTATTCTAGCATTTTATTGTGACAATTCATCTCTGAAAAATTTTTCCTGAACAGTTACCTATATTTAGCAGTCACCCTGTTTTCTCTGTAGCCATTTATGGGAGCAGATAATTTCAAAGTAGATTTTCTTTCATGGAAAGAACTGCAAAATATGGAGTTTCTTCTAAGATGACACTTGCTGAAGCAATGTCTATCCTGGGGGCTTATGAGAAAAGACCAAAAAAGAGATGTGCAGTTTAGAAATCAGTGAAGCAAGCAAATGATTGTCCTGCAAGCTCTTGGGCAACACTGCACAGAGCTACCATATGCTTCCTAGTGCTACCCTAACTGCCAGCTGTCTCCACCTTGCTCCTTCCAAATGGCAGAGTGGGCAGCTGAACTGCCAAAATTGATGTTTTGACCTGCAGTTATAGGCAGAGGTTTGGGGTCATTTTTATGAGAACATAAGCTACATGTAAGTAGAGCAAGGACGAAAGAGGGTCACATAATTCAGCTGCTGCCACGCAAGGGTAACTCAGGAAAAATGTAAGATTAGAGGTATTTCTACAAAATTAGTGTGAGATCAACAGCAAGTCCATATTCTGAACAGTATTTTACATTAATTTTTTTCCTTTACAGAAGAGGTATAAGTTACACAAAGTGCCAGGTGACAGAAAATCAGTTCTGCTCCCCTTTGAATTCCTGTCCTGATCTAAATACAGATTTAAGTCCAACACAAATGAGCTGTCAACAGATGTGCAGGCACAGGAATCTGTACCACATTCACCATATCATAAACTCCTTTTTCAGATGACCAAATAAGCTTTGCTGCATCTCCTGTATTCTCCCTTCCACTGGTTCTGGCCATGACAATGAAGAACCATCAGGATAAGAAGTCTTATCAATCAGGGCTCCATGCCACAGTGTGTCTCACCTCTGAACTTTGGCACTTCTCAGTAGTGAGATGCACCCCAGTGAGTGGCACCCATCAGACAGAGATGGCAAGTCTTCCCTACCTGCTGGACTTGAACTTGCACTCACAGAGACCTACTGACACAAGGGGGGTGAGTGTACTTGTGTGTTTGTTTCTAAACCTGATTGGGGATGCTTGATGAAAGCACTTAGAGTAAAAGGAGAAAACCCACCATTCTGCCAACTTAGAATGATTGCTCCCCGATCCTGTCATGATGCTAAGGATAGTATAGGAACTCCTGAGAAACCTAGTGTAAGATGCTAGCCTCATTAACATTGTTTAATGATTCTTTTCTTCAATGCATTGTTATGACGATGTATCTGGTGATTTTTTACTATACCAGCTGGAATCCTAAAGCTTCCTTCTTCAGAAACATTAAATTGGATAGGTTATGACTGCCTGATTTCTCTTACTCTCTAAGGTATGCATCTCAGGGGGGTTCTACAAATGAAAGCTTTTAATATTGAAACACATAATAGGCAGGTGTGAGGCAGAATGTAGGAATACATCCTTATCTCAGTGTTAAACTGAAAGCTTGGGAGAAATGCTAATAAACTGTTAAAACATTTTAATTTAGTGTGGTCCAAAGAAATTGTGTGCCCTTTGAATGTGAACTTAAGAGATCATAAAACCTCAAAAAGTCTTACGAATTTGTGTCCATGACAACCTGGAGACACTGAACATGCCGCAGGCTTTAGGAAAGGCAAAAGACAGTGCAATTAATTTGGCAGTCTTCATTACCACAGTATCTTCCTGAGGGTTTCATGACCACCAGATTCATATGCTTCAGCCAGGCCACCTACCAACTGAGCAAAACGAGGCAGCAAAGTGCAAAAACATGCTTATCTTACTTTTAACTACCCTTTATATAGAAGCAAGACCTGCAGAAACAGGCTCCTGAGGGACAGGCTTTAGGTGGGGCATACTATCTGTCTGTGTCCTTTAATATTTTTCAAATTTTGAACAAGTCTTAAGGACAGCTAAGCTTCTCCAGGTTGGGTAAAAAGTTCCTTCAACTCTCTGGTCTTGAGGCTACCCAAAGTCTGTTCTGGCTAGATGCAATAAACCATTCCTCAGCAATCATAGATCATGATGGCATCAAATGAATGTCTTCAGCCATGGAAGACAGCCAGGAGTGAAGTGTAAGGCTGGATTACTGAACTGACTCTTCACTAAATCGGAGTTTTTACCACCCTAGAGTTTCTTCGTATTGACAAGTGGAACTGACCTTGCGCTTGCTGCATTTGTTCTTGTGTCCTTCAGAATGCTCTGTGCTTCCAAGAGCTCCTTGGTACAGAACAGTACAAATGGCAAATCAAGCTCAAGTAACTAAGATGATGCTTCCTGGGTATGTACTGAATACAGACACATGCATGCTCATTATTTAAAACACTCCGTTCTCCCATCCATATGTTGTTGCTTTTCCCTAATGATGCTTCCACTTTGCTAGTGTCTCTTTCTGAACAGGAGATGCACAACAGCTGGTGAAACAGCACAAAGTCAGGGCAGAGTAGCTATTAGAGGAGTTAACTAGTAAAGCCTGGACACCACTAGGAGACATTTTCCATGTCACTGTGCATTCAGCATGGAATCTGTGTCATCACATGGTGCAGCAGCCTTGGCAAATCTGTTCCAAAGCTGAGTCTGCTGGCACTTTGCAACTACCATCATCCCTGCTGTCACTGCTCTTTGGCTGCCTTACTGCAAATGGGATTGTCTTGTCGCCTCTGCTGCCTCACAGACAGGCAGGGATGAGTTCAGATCTAACTAACCTACCTGGCCTGTCACTAGGCTGAATGGTATTATTCTGGACTCCCTTTTAGGTGGTATTTGTCCATAATAGGCATCCTTTAAAAACAGGGATGTAATTCTTTTCTGCTTTTATCCAGGAATAGAGGGAACAGGGGAGGAATTCCTGATTCTCTTCGGACATAACTGTGTTCAAGTCACTTAGTTCAGATGTTGTTTTTTCAGTGAAGATCGTTCACCAGATTAAGAATCCCTAAAGTTCAGGCATTAAACCTGAATTATTTAAAGGGACAGCAGACCTTACTGGGAACTGTAGTTTCTCCTGTGTGTAAATCAGCATAGGAGTAGGTAATATGCTAGTATTAATTTTATGTCTTTCAGAGGCAGTTCCTTCTACATAAAACTGTATCCACTGAGGGCATGCAGTTATAAAAATGGAAAGGTAGGAGGACACAGCAGCTCCTGGCTCATTTGTCAATTGCTGGGAGCCCATCATGCTCCCTACTGTACAAGACACACTTGTTTTTCCTACTGTGCTATTCCTTTTCTACATTTCACCTGTTTCATCTATCCAGTTAAGCTGTTCATTATTTTAAGAATTTTGAGGAACACTTCAAGGCAGTTACTCTGCTCTGATGCACACTTGGCACAGAAAGGAGGGCATTACCTGCCATTCTATTCTGCTGCTCTCTTTTACCATGGAGGGGACACATTTGTTCATTGACCCCTCTGGATCGCTGGCAGCAAATGGTAAAGGGAATTGCTGTATATCCATCCTATGGGAGTTCTTCTCAGTGTGACTGGTTTCCTGGGCTAACACATACTTAAACACACCTTGAGGATTTTTGCTTGCTTCTTTCCCCTATATCTGCACACAGCCAATGCTTTGGGAAAGTCTCAAGGAGGATCTATTCCCACTTCAGAAAGAAACTGGCTGGAATGTTGTGTGGGCTCACAGTAATGGACCACTTCATACAGCCAGCACGTTGACATGGGTCTACAAGCCTTTTGAAAAAACAAGATTCAATGGCTGGGTTCATTACCCACAGGCTGCATTGTTGTGCTAGGACACAAAAACTGCAAGAATAACAACCCTGCATTGAGAGATCCTCAGAGAAGCAAAACTGCTGATTTGCTAACTGTTTTCTTCCTTCTGCCAGCTCCTGCATAACAGGGAAACAACAATATCTGTACAACCTCTACTTCTGTGTCTGCAATGTTTCATAAAATCTTTTATTAACCTGCTATTATGTATCTGATGCATGCCTTTAAAAAAAAAAAAAAGTTTAATCTTTTGATGTAGAAAATGAAATACTGTTCTTTAACTGTTCTTATTACTTGAGCAATTATAGTTTTAGAATCCAGCTTTCTCTCCTCTGCTTTCTCTACAATTGACAAAACTTTCAGGTTCATTTTTGCTGGCTTTGACATATTTTTACACCTCTCATATGTTCATTTTACTCCCCTCCTGCTCCTAGCTACACCATTGCAAAAGACAACTGGTGGCATTTTTGGATAACACAGTTTTTTGGAAACCTTGCCCACAGCAGAGGGATCAAAAGGACAAAGTCCATTTGCTCTATTTGTCCCAGCTACACAAAATATGTCGACATACATAAGCTTCACTGGACATTCATACAGACAAAAGCTACGCTGGTGTTGGCTAACAAATGCCCCTCAAGCATTTATTTCTCAAGCGATCAGAAGAATTCCCTGATACCAATACCAAATAATTTTCATCTATCATGTCTGGAATAACCTAATCAACTTAATGTGACTATATATTTTAAACGGTACAGGAGAACAACTAGAACAGTGCAGTACGACTTGGAGCAATTTTTACTCTAAACTTTACCAGACATTGTCTGGTTTAGTTTATCTTTATGGCTGGTTCCTTAGCTTCTGGCAAGGCAAGTATTTAAAAAATGAACATATGTTGCATAAAATGACAATGCATGTAAATTAATTATTTTACTGTGACATACATTTTTAGCACAGCTCCCTTTCTGCAGAGCAATCTCTCCCACTAGCAATTCTGATCATGCTCTGTGAAGTCTGTGTGGCCACATCTGTTAACATGCAGCCGCATTTCAGGAGCAATTCATTATCTGTAAATGCAGGTAAGCAACCTATGTGAAAAAGGAAAGATGAACTTTCAAATAATTGATCGAATGAGGATGGGAAATATTGTAGTAATTAGTGCTTTGGGAGTAGCTGTTAGGGTTCATAAGCTCTTTATGTGGATTACTGAATGTCTGACTCCTGGATTCAAATTACTTACATGCAGTGCAGGTGCTATTTACTCACCCACCTTGTAGATGAGTTGTAGATAGTCTTTTTTTTTAGGTAATTGCATGGAAATACAAAGCATTGTGGTTACTAGCTTGAAAGAGTGCTAATGATAATCATACTATTTGCTTACTGCTTCCCAAATAACCTTCCTGACTAGATTTTTGTTCTTAAAAACTGAAACCGAATGAGAGAAAACAGAATCAGAACTGCCTGAAATGTCAAATCTTAGGAGCACAGCTTGGAGAGCAGACAGATGGACCTAGCAAAAAGCAACCGCATATAAAAGTGCTATAATCCGTTGGAGCAGCATGTTAGTCGAGAACAATCAGATTCAAAATTGTTCCTCTGAAATTTTCTCGCTGGCAACCAAACATTGTGACTTTTGTCATCATGCTACGAGGATGAATCAGATGGGTGACAAGAGCCAGGGACTGGAGGGAAAGCAGCAGATGTGAAGACAGAAAAGTGAAGCCAGCACAAAATGCCGCTATCGCTTACGAGGGGAGGTTGTGATTATGGCATTAATCAACATCCCATAATCAATGGCAAAAACTCTCAAGGAGTGCCAATATCTATTCATCTTTATTTATGCATATGCCAATCCTTCTTTATAATGTTGTCCCTGGGAGTAGTTTCCAGGTTATAAAGATCGTTGCCATGAAAAGAGATAATTGTAGTTCATGACCTGGAGGCCAAGGTAGCGCATAATAACGCTATTGTGCTCTGGGATGTACAGAGAGTTCTATAATGGGGTGGAATGTAACCAAATACAGCATTCCTGCCTAAAGTCAACAATGCATTTGAAACAGAAAATTCTAGCTGTGCTATTAGAAATATGCTTTTGCCAGGATGTAATTACACAGAAAACCAAATTAGATCACAAAAGTGCTAGTATTCCTGACATTAACAGCCAAAAAAGTACTTTACCCCAGCAGCTTACCAGTCCTGTGAACAATGGCAAGTTGTGTTGGAGGCCGTTAGCCTGGGATTTACTCCTACCTTGGAGTGTGTAACACTTAACTCTTTCCTTGCCTCTTGAGCAATGTTTTCTTGTCTTGGTCACCTCATAATAATCCAATATCTGCCATAATCCATAATAATCCAATATCTGCCATATTTGAGGCTGAGAACTATTTCCCTGTATAGTACTAAAATGTCCTAGTTATAAGCCTTGAAATTATCTAAAAGAGAGTCTGCCTTAGCAGCCTTTGAGCCTGCTATTTCCAGGAGGCTGCAGCTCAGCACACCGGATAAGGAGGCCTCAGGGATGCTTTGCTGGTTTTGGCAAGGACCATAATAAAAACAGAAAGCAATTCTGACTTCTCCTCTTCACTGGTTGCAATTTCATTTTGTATTTTCAGCACACTTGTAGAAGAACACCAGAGTGTCTTTTTTATATTCAGACATACAGATAATAAGTTGCATCACACTAAGTTAGAGCCTGACATACTTTTTTTGAAAGACTGGAGTGTTAAAAGTTTATGGGAAGTTTGACTTAAAACTACAGTCTACACAACATTCCCCAGGGGAAAAGACTAGAAGCTTGGAAATGATGCTCCATTTGCATTGCATGGTATCTGAATATACTGGAATAAGTTGCTTTATGTGATGTTATGTGACTGAACGTAACCAAGTATAACCATATGGTCCATAAAGTAACTTGTGAAATAGTCCTGTCTTACCCTGGGAATAGATGTTGCTCATTTACAATCCCCAAAATATTCTATGTCTGAATAGCTTGCAAGTAGTGCAAGGGAGCTAAGCTGTATTTTGAGGCCAGTGCAGCAGCCAAACAAATCCTGACACCAGTTCAGCTATAAAATGTACTTGTAGGTTGAAAATACAGAACAACTTGTATCCTGCTGATTGCTGTCTTTGGTGTTCCCCAGCACAGATCTGTTCAATATTTAAGAATGCTAAACTACTGTTCCTGGTGATATTAAACTGAATGTTGCTAACACTGTCACATTATTCTGGTAAATTCTCCAAGGAAAAGAACCATCTCAGGATCCAGTTCTCCTACACATCTGTCTGAAGGATAAAATCATCTGCTTGAAGTGATCCCAGTTCACTCCTCTGTAGCCTTGCTCCATCTCTGCTGTCTTTGACAGCTAATTCTTTCTAATTTCTTTGAGTGTAGTTTAATCACATAAAAACTACACTAACACTTTTCAATTATTTTAAATGTTCACTATTTCTAGTTTGTCTCTTATTATGATTTGTAAATCCTATAAGCTTTCCTGACAAACTTTGAAGGACTCTGCTAGCATTTCAAAGTTTGTCATTTTCAGTAGCAATTGGAGGTTATGAAGTCACTGTTACTAAAATGAACCATAGTTACAAAGTTAAGACTTAGATCGTAAATACTTCAGTGTCCTGGATTGATCTGAATTTGGACAATAACCTATCTCTTTGTGGGTGTATACTTCCATGTGCATCACAGATAATCTGATTATGAATGTTGGATGAAAAGAGATAAAGATGGCTTCTCCACTGCTCAAGGAACTAATTTTTGAAACCTATTTCACCTGAGTGAAAGGAACTGAGTGTCTGAGCTATTCAGGCTTAGATTTTAGTGATGGGGACCAAAAATAATTGCCTTACTAGACACTGAATTCTTACTCACATCTGCTAGTAACATGCAGTCATGAAATATGCAGGAAAAAGAGGAATTAGAGGTAAAGAAACATAGGAATGAATAGAGGTATGCATCAAAGCACTGAGTAGTGTATGCCCCTTTCACAGTATTTTCCCGTCTCTCAGTTTCTTCCTAAAACGTAATTTGAGTGGGTGGCCAGAAAACAAAGCAACCTCACAAGCCATTTAAATTCCCTTTGATGTCATTATTTCACCTCTAAAAGTCCAATAGTAAGACACTAGATGTGGGATAAAATGGAAATAAAGATTTTTTTACCTTTGTCCTTTGGACATCAACCAGACCTTTTTTTTCGTACTGTGACTGATAAGCACAGCTAAAAGGGGATGAAGACATGCCAAGCACATCCAGGTTCTTTATCTGCAAGCTTACTGCTTCCTTCCTAGAAAGGGAGAAACTTCTGCATATTACATTATTAAGCTGCAACTAACAAAAATGGTGCCTTCTTCCTGTGACACTTTACAGCAGACTGAGGATATGCAAATCACAAGACTACAGATTTATTTCCCCTTATTTCATTAAATATGTATTTGTGAGGGAAACAGACATAGCCAGGATTATTCCCATAGAACAATTTCATAAATTGCATGTGTTCTGCACAGACTTCTAGGCACAGACTAAACATTCAACCCTCCTTCCTTAATTTTTTTCCTCAGGTCTTTCATTTTATTTTTCTCTCCTCTCTGCCTTGTAAAAAGTTGAGCCATTTCCTCCATCAAATTATCATCTTCCTAAAATAAGAAAACAGAAGCTTCTGACAACTGTATATCATTACAGTATTCAAGCTACATAAAATAATCCCAACATCTGTTTCCCTGTCAGTTTTCCAAACCCTAACCTACTAATAGTATGCTAAACGGATGGTAAAACCAACTATCACACTATCTGGATGCTTCTGATTAAGTAAGTGCAATAGGATGTGTGGCAGCTTTTGTGACAACACAAAATGAAGGGTAAAAAAAATAGATGCAAAGAGAATCACAACAAAAAAGGAGCATATGTTATCAATAAGCAAACATTAAAAGTAAACTAAAAAAAAAAATAATTTTAGGACCAGTAGTTTATCAGAACAGATTTGAGACATTCTGTTTTTTACAGTTACATCACTTACTACATGATTTCTTGCTGGTTTTGAAATCATGGCTGACCAATGAGGTAACAACTTGGTATAATTCTGTTTTTCTAAAGTATGTCTAATGTTTGGAAAGATGTTATCTTGATTGACATCCATGTTTTACCCTGGATACTTGCATCCTGAGACTGCTTTTTTATCAGGTGGCAATCATTTTAATGTTAGGAATTATGCAGTGAAGGCTGTTGTCATCCAGTCATGCAAGGCCATTAAGAATGTTCTATTGCATATGAGTGTAACCTTGGTTAATGCTGAGGAAGTAATAGCTGAACTTGGTAATACAGTTTTCCTTAACTATGCTGGGGCCATAGATGAGACAAGAGGGGAAAGAGAGGTTGTCATGACATCCATTTCTATGCCAGACTTCAAAAGGACCTTTCTTCCGCTTGGTGCATGTAATGTGACTAATGACTGTAAGTATCTAAGAATGGCAAACTGAACCAAACTGGAGACCCTACTGTTTTAATATCCAATCTCCAATAGCAATGAGCAGCTGAAAGAAGCATATAAGAACAGAACAAGCAGACAGGTAGATGGTCTTCTAGGTCCTGACAACCTTCACTGTATGAATTTCCAAAGCCAGAGATGATGTTCACATCCTTTAGATGAACTGTCCTCGCTGGACTTTGCTTTTCTCAATTTAAAGAATCCATTGTTTAATTCCCGTTTCCTTGTGGTCACCACAGCTGTCTGGATGCTGCAACTTGGAATAATTCATGCTTCTACCTACTCTCATTTTTTGTGCTATTTAATGTGAAAAGTGAAAGTCATCTGCAGCTGCCTCATCACTGTTCATCAACTCAGCATCTGACTCCCAACCCATTTTAAATTGCTCATTCCCCTATAGCCCTAATACCTCCCTTTGTAACTGCCTTAATGAATGAAGGTACAGTGATTAAATCACAGTGATTACATGCCTGCACTGACTTCTTTGCTATGCATTGTGGTATATGACAGTGTTTGTTATCCAAAGCCTCCCAGGATACTAGTTGTATAAATTAAAAAAAAAACAAAAAACAAAAAAAACTTCAGTTTTTAATGGTAGAATTCTAGGTATCAAAATGTAGCTGAGAATGGAAAGAAATGGAACCAAGTAGCAAACTTCTATGATAGAACACCTTCTAATTACAATAACGCACTCCAGGGCTCAAATTATCAAATGATAATTTACACCTAGGTGATTTGACAGCACTCGGCCTTTGGCCTTCTGCCTAACAACACAATAGGCGTAAATCATTACCAAGTGATTCACACCCTGTCATGTCTTATTGCTTAATTAATTTGTCTAGAAGGCTTTCCATGAGAACATATAGCAAATGCCTTTGTTGTACATCTTTTACTAAGGGTGTCAGTACCTGCCCTCTCTGTCATTCTCAGCTCTTGTTTCAGCCACCTGTGTTTTAAAAATGTCCAGCAAATTTTTGCATTTACCATGCAGTCATTTAAATTTATGCTTGAGTTTTATGCTCTCTGCTTTTAGGTAAGCTCTCGTTGTTCTCTGGC
Source organism: Chaetura pelagica (assembly GCF_000747805.2). Classification (NCBI taxonomy): domain Eukaryota; kingdom Metazoa; phylum Chordata; class Aves; order Apodiformes; family Apodidae; genus Chaetura; species Chaetura pelagica. The sequence goes on along the minus strand of NW_009952574.1, from coordinate 2,836,210 downwards.
TGCTGTATTTGTGGACCCATGGGTGGAGGTTAAATTCATGCTGAGCTTAAGACTGCAGAGGGCCTAGAACAGTATCTTACGGATCACTGGAAAATTGCACTCAAGCGGTTAAGATGTTATTTTTGTTAACTAGTAAGTGTACATTTACTCAACCAGGAATATCAACATCATATATAATCTTAAAAGAAGTAAAGCTATATTGTTGAGGGAGATATTAAATATTTTGAATATAAATAACATATAGTGGGCTTTTGCAATGATCCAGCCCTACACCCCGTCAGTGTTCAGAAGAATAATAAATATGATGATACAAAAAAAAGCAGTTAAACAAATTCGTGGATAATATAACTACTTATAGACAAGATGATCCAGCTGCAGCCTTGAGTACTTTAAACCAGAATGATTCTAGAAGGGAAAGATCACTCCAATGCTGCTTTTATACTCTACCCTTAGAATTCACTTCTGACCCCTTTAGTAGGGAGGATGCTAGGTTAGATGGATCAAACATTCAGAAAGGCTTATCTTATGTTCTTACGAACATTGATAACCAGAATTTCCCAAGGACTGTTTACTACTAGAAAGGCAAAGGAATTACAAGAAATAAGTCTTTACAATGGCAATATTTTTTTCTAGCTGTTTACTCAGGACATTTAAGTGCCCTTGAAAGCGTCCTTGAACTATCTCAGGTTGTGGCACAGTCATTGTTGGCCACACTGAGGTTTTTCATGTCTGTGCAGGTCAACGTAGAATCAAAGTTCTGTCCAAGTAGCATTTTTTTTCTTGGATACATCTGCAATTCTTGTTAGAAATTATATTTTGAGCACCCATTACTCTAAGGAAGCTCCATTGCACACAAAGGAATGGACACAACCTGAGGACAACACAAGTCAGCTAAATAGCTGAAGAGCCATAACAGCCTATGAAATTTTCACTTCTGTCTTCAGATGTGACACCCTCCCAGCCACACAGAGCAGCAGTGAAACACCTAAGGAACTAAATTAAGAAAACTCCTGTTTATCATGGAGATAATTTAAGAGCTTTGAGACGGTTAAAACTGGCAGGGTTTGATTCAGCGAGTGAGGACTGAAAGCCTTTAATCTCAAAGCTACCTCAGAGCTAGTCCTTGATTATTAGTGCTATTAACATAAGTAACAAAGAAGTGCTGGGAATGCAAAAAACAGACACAAGGCTACATTTAACTTCCAAAATTCTTATTTCTTCTTAATGAATTTTTCTCTTTGAAAATGAAAGTTCCCTCCCTGTAACGTATCACAAAATAAACACCTGCAAACTACAGAAATTTACTTTACTCCTTTGACAACTAAAGAAGGAGCATCTGGAAAATGCAACCCAGAACCTGGGCAATTGGAAATTTGATTGCAATAGAATATAAATTGTTTTCTTACATGCAGTTTCCAAATTAAGACTATTTTCTGAGAATGCCCCTTATCCAAAGTACTTTAATGCTTATAAATACAACTATTTCTTAACTCAAACGTCAAATGAACAAGTTCCAAGAAACACATTTACATATTTTCTTGCCTATGTTTATTTGCCCTGTCAATAACAGTTTTCACCTTTCCACTTATCTGAGATTGAGTTTCCTGATAAGATCATGTTTTTATATGTATTTGTGTAATGGCAAAATTAAGATGATAGCATCAGAATTTGGCTCTCCCTGTTTACAAGTGTGTTGATTCTAGTTGTGTACAGGTGACTGGGACATAACCTTCAACTGCCTTTCAGCAGATTAGTGCTCACTGTTGTCATTGTAGCCATTTGCTCTAGAGCCTCATGGAGGTTTTTGTGTGTGTCCTGTTTTGCACAATGGAAAGGGCACTGTGAAGTAACAGATAATTAAGCCAATTGTGCAGTAGGATGCCTTGAAGAGGCAGAGGACTGTATCAGCTCTGAGTGTTACTAAATCTGTTTTCATTCAAGAGAAGAAAGTGATAGAAGTGACTTAATTTTTCAAGCAGTTAAAGGAATATGCACCATGCAGGCTGTGCACAATGCAGACATGCCAGAGGACAGTTTGTTTGTCTGGACCCAATCACAGAGAGGCATGGATGAAAGCCATTAAAGTAATTCCAGGTTGTGAAGTGCATGGTTTTTGTGTTTCACTGTCCACTGTAAAAAAATAAAGAACTAGTAATTGTGTTTTCTGTATATTTCCTTTAATATGATCTCTGCAGTAAGATGTTGGTTTTATTTCCCTGCTGTTACATCACCTGCTTCTCATCGTGGGTACCAACTGAGGCCATGAACACACCACCATAGTGGTCCCTCTTCACAAAGACACTTTCAGTAGACTGGGGTAAAGGAAGCCACAGCCCAATTCCTGCAGCCCATTTTTCCACCTTTCTATTGCTTCTGTTTGGAGTTTTGGCTTCTCCTCAGAGACCTGCCTTAGCTACAGTGGTTGAAAGGTGGTGGTGTGTTCATCTGAAGATCAGCCATCCAGCTCATTTTGTCTCAAGTAGACAATTCCACAAAGGAATTCCAAAAGAGGTCTTGAAAAGGGAAGGAAACGATAACTGAAGGCATGAATATTGAGTAGTGGGGGGCAGTGCAGGGCAGCTGATACAGATGTATCATGAAGAGGAGACAAGAACAAGCTCAGAACTTGAGCAGTCATGAAACTAAAGTTATCCTTAGTTAAAAATAGCTTTTCTAAGAAAGCAAAGGCTATAAAATATATAATTATTATTTTGAAGGAACAGAAGGCAAAAATCCCATCTTCATTCTGAAGATTTCCTGTTTACAGCTTTGTCTAGTATTTAGCTAGTTTGGTGACCTTTACATAAAGTAGCCAATTCAACAAATGGTTTTAGCAATTGTCACTTACAGTTTTATATCCTATGTATGTGGTTCCTACAGTGCAGGAGAACATGACTTGTAGGTGACAGATGACTGCACTTTCTAAGAAGCCAGGTGAGCAGGTCACATATTTCACCATTGTTAAATATTTTTTGCATTTAGTTGTGACCTTTCTGGACACTATTAAGCCCAAATGATCTGCAGTGCTCAAGTGAGGCATCTAAGGTTACCAAGAATAGCTGTTTAGCCCAAAGGAGGGCCAAAGACAGCCCATGCATATACATAATATTGCATAGAACACTCAAGACAAACCCAACAGTGATGATTTCAAGATGGCTGTCTAGAGATCTAGCTGTCCTTTTCATTCCTTTTATTTAAAAAAAAAAGAATTAATTCAGTGCCATTTCATCCCCTACAACTGTCGGAGAAGTACCCATGAGTCTGGCTATCAAGTCAAAAAGAAACTTTATGGGGACCACCCAGAAGGCATCCTTGGTTATCCAGAGCAGTGAGGCATCTAAGGTTACCAAGAATAGCTGTTTAGCCCAAAGGAGGGCCAAAGACAGCCCATGCATATACATAATATTGCATAGAACACTCAAGACAAACCCAACAGTGATGATTTCAAGATGGCTGTCTAGAGATCTAGCTGTCCTTTTCATTCCTTTTATTTAAAAAAAAAAGAATTAATTCAGTGCCATTTCATCCCCTACAACTGTCGGAGAAGTACCCATGAGTCTGGCTATCAAGTCAAAAAGAAACTTTATGGGGACCACCCAGAAGGCATCCTTGGTTATCCAGAGCAACAGAGCCTTAATGAAAGATTTGGTTTTTTTTTTTCCCTGTTTTTGTCTTAAACTTTAAAAGGCAATGAGAGCCCTTTGAACACTTATGCAGCTGCTCAGACACTAGTTTGCCCTGTCAGTCAACTTGGCCCATACTCTCCGGCTTCCCTTATCTTAATGCCAAGCACTTCAGTAGTAATGTTGAATTCTCAGACCATAAGCCACTTTTGATCCTTTTATTAAAAAAAAATAGCAGGTCTGGGTGGTTGGATTTTGAAGATGCCTGTATCCCCTCCTGCTGATTTACTTAGTCTTGGCCTTAAAAAATACATTGGAAGGTAGCATTAACTGCAGTAACTTGTTTATTTCTTTGACTTCTGAAACTCAGGTTCTTGCATGGATCAGCCTCATCTGTGCTCGTTTCACAGAATGTTGTGAATATAAAGCAATAAATGCAGCTTTCACTGGTTAAAGAAGCATCTCTGATATTTGCCAACATTATCTCTAAAAAAACAACCAAGGGGAATTTTTCATGGAACATGAATTCAGATGATCAATGTACTGATTCCAACAAAAAAAGGGAATTAAAACAAAGCAGTCAATACTGAAAAGAGGAAGATGTCAATCTATTTAGGGTGGTCCTCCTTTTGATTTTTATTTGATTACAAGGCTAAGCTTCTACTCATTAGACTAAATTTTACTGTTACACCTGGCAAGCTAATCAAAGGCAGTGTTACTACAAAACTGCAATTGAATTTCACAGGAGTGACATGGCACAGTCAGAAAGATGAGCTTCTAAATTCTCTGTAAAGACTAGATGCAGGACAGTGAAAAACTATTTTTAACAGTGTCAAAATAGAAGGCAACATTTGAGCAGTAATAGGGTTCTGTCATTTTTCCAGTCTGAATAGAAATTCCAGACTAGAAGTGCCCTTTAAGGTTCATCAAACCTTTGCAGTTCTTTTCCTACATCAGGACTCAGGATACTTCACAGTTTACAAGGAATCTTCTCTTGCAAAAGCAAAGATTGATACAGCATGACCCAAATGTCACATGAGAGCTCTGCCTGACCTCTGAATTGTGTCTTGGTCTCCGTCACCAGGACTACCCTCACTCTGGCCACTTTTGATAAGGAGATTTATCCAAAGGTTTGGGAGAAATATTTTTCCTGCTCTTTCATTCTAATTCTTCTTTTTGTAGTAAATACTATCATAGAAATAGATGCTGAAAAGAGTTCATTCAGTGCAAATGCTTTACAGACACCTTTAAATTGTGATCATACCAAATTTGCATGCCTGCCATCTGCACATAAAAACCTTGTCTGAGCTCCAGCAAAGCTGGGTTACTGAACTCACAGTCTCTAGATTCGTACATCACTGCACCCCTGCCCAGTTATTTCTGCAAACACAGACAATAGGAAGAGCAGCAGCTGCACGTGTCCATCTGCAGGCAGAATGGACTCTTAATCTTTAATAATAATAGTGGCAATATGTAACATTTAAATAAGCCTTTTCATCTTCAAAGTCCTCTGCAGGCACACGAGTTCACCCAGTATCTCTCTGTTGTGGATATTATTAGCATCGTTTTGGAGAAACAGTTAGGGGACAAAGGAAAAAAATGTGATTTGCCCAGGGCCAACTGAGGGATCACTAGCAGAGAGACTATTATAAATTGGCATTACCTGGAAACTTTGTTTAGAGACTATCAGAAAGACTAACACAGGAACATGTGTTCAAAGAACCACAAAGAGAGCCAACGCTCTTTGTGTGATCCTGTTCTTTCCTAACAATTTACAGGGATACCCCAGCCATTAACCTTTCCAACATGAGAAAAAGAGGGGATTTTTTAGCTGGTGAAAGTCAGCCAGCATTCTGGGTGTCACTCGGTGTATTGTCACGTAGACTGGATCGATTTGTCGCAGAGAAGTGCAGCCTGCTGCAGTGCAAGTGACATATCACCTTGGTTTTGCTCCACTGCACAGCTGATTTAAACCACATTGAATTAAACTGCAACAATCTAGATGCTTTCGATCAAGTCACCCTCCTACAAACATATGATCAATCTTTTTATTTTTAAGGGATCCCACTTTTCTAGGAGCAAATTCCTGTGCAAAGACTGAAATGTAAAAGGGTATCAAAGGGTTGTTGCAGTAGCTGAAATGCACTGCATTCTAGATTGTGCCTCTCTCAGAAACATGTTTTTGATATAAGGTTTGGAGAATAATGTGGATAAAAAACCTTATTAAAAGCAGAGAATAAAAAATTGTCTTATTTGAAATTTGAGGATAACAGCTGAAAAAATCACCACCCTCATCTTTATGAGCCTGCTATTCAATCTACATGAAGTGAAGACATCATAACACTTCTGTTATCACCCCAGTGTACGTGGAGTGCTACTAAATGGAAAGAAACTCACTGCATGCTATCTGAGAGACCTGATCCTAAGCTGCTCTGAACTGCTCATTCTAAGCCACGAGTCCTTGTAGCTCTCCTTGACCTCAGTGAGAAACATGGGCTCTCCAGAGCTTTGCACAGGACTCCTTATTTTAAAACTCTGGGAGAGGTGTACTGAAAAATACATTTAAAAGAAACACTTGCAAAACTTATTTAGCCACTTTTTTGTTGTTGTTGTTGTTTTTCTTCTATCTCTCCTTAACATAGCACATCTGGCAACATTAAGGTATGGCAGCTAAACACTATGTGAAAAATGAAAAATATGTCTATTTTGTCTAGGATTTGTAAATTGTAAAGATATTCTGCAGGAGAGAAGCACATTATCCTTCCAGAGGTCTATTTGCATTTACATTCTGATGTACAAAAATCTTTAACATACTCTCCTAAGTTCCTAATGTGAATAAATTCAGAGTAGACACATACTACTCCAGCAGTATAATATTGACTAGAAAAATGTGCAGTTTTGTTAATAAGGAACTACAGCTAATGTCGGAAATTTTACCAGCCAGGGTATTGCTGATTTTTCTCTTGTTCTTTATTTATAGGAAACAGCTATAGGCATACCACTCAATCTCTAATATTCCTACAGATATGGCAGCCATCTGGGTGCTGGGGTAGGTGCACTGAGCCCTAGGGTGCCTTTAGCCAGTTCACTTGAAATCTCAAGTCTGTCCTGTCCTATCACCCAGCAGCAATGGAACATTTGTTCCCCGAAGGGCCGGCACGCTGCCAGCAGCAGGTGTTAGGCTGTCCTCTGGGATGAAGGCAGCAGGCATGAGCACTGATGTGTGCCTGTGACAAGATGTTGCAAATCTGCTCTCATAGCGACGGTGACAGCATCTGGGACAGTGTTGTGAGTCACCGTTCTGTAACCATTAAAAACCAGTTGCCATTCCTTTCACAATAATAAATTAAAATATCATTCTAAAGAGTGCTTGTCTCAGGAAGAAAATTAAAGAGAGAAGCAGGGATAAACACATGCATGTGCACTCGCACACACGCAGCTTTCCAGCGTGTATTATCAAACCGTGTTCAAGTGATTCTATCTTAAATTAACAGATATAGTTGATTGATAGGAAAGGTTTGTGGCTACTATTAAGACTGCAGCTTTAGATTTTCTTAAAGGAAATGTAATCAAGCAGAAAATGTTTAAGAGTCAGTATAAAAGTTAGGAACACACATCCTTTTGAATTAATGATGCTAGAATTAATAAATAATTCTAATACAGTTGCCACTACTAAGTCCAGATGCCTAAAGCACTCAAGTTTTAAATTTTATTTAACCAGGCTGAAAGTTGTGCTGCTTCTGCTTATATTTAAAGCCAAGCAGGGTATGTTGCATTTTTTAAGAAGAGTATTTGTATAAAAATCTGCATGGAAACAATAACAGATAAGCAATAGCTGTTTCCAAAATACCTGTTTTGAAAATGTTTGCATAGAGCTGTACACAGGTGCACAGGTATTGTTTCCATGACCTCCTCCCACAGAGTTGATATTCTACTTCAGTTTATACAGGGTTTGAAAATGGAGAAAGAACATTTTAAGAATTCTGAAACAAGCCATACAGAAAATATTCAAATAATGCTGTTCCTTGATTTCTCTGGAGTCTTGTTTCAGCCTAGCATGCTTATCTTCATGGAGATCTAAATCTGAGACCTTCCATCTTACTGACCTTTGTTGAATAGAACACATGGGATTGACGAACGCAATGACTGGGCCTCCCTTTGACTAGTGGTCTTTTGTCAGCAAGGCTACTGCTTTAATTTGGGCTGATCCTGACCCAGTTCAGATCAATGGCAGAGTTGTTAGTGATGTCAACAGAGCCAGGATTTCACCCTTGCCCTCAACATGTACAATGGTTAGCATTATCATGATGGAATTTTATGTGCAGTGACTACCAATGTGAATGGCTTCAGAGGGAACTCATCTAAGAGTTGATGCCTCAAGTTGCATTAAATCCAACACAATTTAGCCCAAGTGGCTTTTATTGCCTCATTTTTGCACCTTTGCCTAGCAATATCCCATGCATTGCTGAAGACCAGATAGCTTGGCCCTACCACATTTTACCACATTTTAGTGAAAAAGAAGTTATTTCGTCAAAGGCAGATGAGAAGTTGGTTTCAAATGGTCCATCTTCTGGAAATACATTTCACTTTTTGCTTTGTCTCTCTTCTACTTGCTTGTTTTAAAATACAAATTTGTTCTGTTTTTTTTCCTCACAAATGAAATATGCAAAATAGAACCAGGCCTTTTTTTTTTTGACAGCTTTGAAGAAACCAAAATTGCATGTTAGTAGAAGAGATCCAGTTGATAATTTGTTTAAAAAAATGCAAAAAATATTGTAAATGGAAAAAAAAGTTTTTTCTGGTTCTTTTAAAAATAAAAATATCTAATTTCAGCAATGCTGATACCGTTTTGGTTAAGAATATTTTAGAATTGTCCCTCAGAAACAAGGATTTTTCATTTAAAATTGGGCCTGCAAGAAGACAAGAGTCTCTAGAAATTTAAAGTGATATAAAAAGGAAACAGAAAAATTCAATTAAATTTGATCAATTCAGGGATGATTCAGAGCAAATTAGTTTTAATTTTACTTTTTAATTTTTAGTTTGTAATGGTATTGAAAAATCCATTGATCACTCAGCTCTTTCTTGCAACATATGGCAAACAGAAAGCCTGAGAGCGGACTACAGTGGCAAGATCAAACACCCCCTCCCAAGGTATTCTCAGCATACACTAAGCTAACTGATTACCTATTATGCCACTACTGACTTTAAATTTAATATCAGCATTGCTTGGTAGTTACTACAGTGTCTTCAGAATAAACACCTTATAAGACAGAAAATAAACTTCATATAAAAGGGAAGAGCAACAGAAAAACAGGCAAAAATATTAAGTGAAGCTTGGAACCTGTAAATATTTTTTTTAGGATTAGCTACTGGGCATGTGTTTAGCTACATAACATCAAATTCAAAACATACCAATTACCAGCCACCCCCGAACCTCTGCTAAATCTTGGTGATGGGCACCTCTGAGGTCCCAGTTCTTTTGGCATTTTTAGCTGAATGCTAAAGTTTCCCTTCAGTCTCCCACATCATTCACTCACCTGCTGTGAGACCAGATTTTCAAAGCCATGCACGTGAATTTGTGCATGTACATCTGCACACTTGAAAATGCAGCCCATGGTTCAAAGGAAAAAAAAAAAAAGAACCACAACCCTATTCCAGTGTGAATTCCACAAATACCCCTGAGAAAGCTGAATGATTTACTGAAATGTTTGACAAAGAAACCACATATTGCATTGTTCTGATGCATTAGATGTGGGTCTGCATTTTTTGAAGAAAAAAGCCTTTGCTGTAAATCAGCAGCATGAAGAATTAAAACATGAAAACAAAAGCATATTATTTAAAGAACAGCCTGTTCCCTAAACTGTTACTGTGCTTGGTGCCAAACCACATTTTGTGATATATCATGTATAACCTCCTCTTGCATGTTTTACTATTATGTTTTATATGACTTGGAGTGAGAAAACACTGATAGTTCTGACTTAGACTTACCACTGCCATCACAGACAGGTCCACTCGTGGGTCTGGATCTCAACATGACAACTTCCTCCAAGGATGATGACTCTAAAAGAGGTGGAAAAGTGTTTGTTTACTTGGCAATGTTTATGAAAAGAAGTCTGAGTTAACTAGAAATGTGAATTTACAGTGGATCTGTTATCCTTGATAAAACACTTGAGGACAAAGAATGCCAATGACCTTACCTGCAAAGTGCAACACATACAAAGTAGGGCCACTTAATTCTCATATAAGCCTAAAATACATGACAGTGACCTAAGCTTGATTGTGACTTTACAGGATATTAACTATAATTAACACTGGTATGCAAGCAAGTCTGTAGAGGTAAATGTGAAATAGTTTTGTTCACACAGGACTGTTATATTTCAATTACATTGAAGTAACAACAAGCACACAGGCAACTACTGCAGAGCAGCTCATGTCCACCAACTCCATGCTCAAGTCTATATGGGAATGTTTTGTTTATATGCCTCTATCCTCCATCACTACCTTTATACTAATCCATTTTCAAAATTCCTCCTGATTAATTTTCCAAGACATACTTGAGAGGATAAGCATAGCTTTCCATACTGGGGGAGAGGGAAGGGTTCAGCAGACTTTTATAGATCTTGTTTCTAGTCCCTCACTGAACAAACCCCAACTCAGAGGCACTCAGGTTAGATAAAAACAGGTCTGACAAGTTAGCAAGGGAAAAATTACTGGAGCTGTTTGTACTGAGGGTGATGCAGACAATTAGAAGAAGGCATTTCAAGGGTAAATCTTTCTGTGCCTTTTAATAAAAAGGATTAAATGAAAGTGAAATAGAAAGTTTAGAATGCTCATTCATTCATCCCGCTTGCCTAACAACTTTCCCTTTTGAGAAAGGCCTCATGTCTGAGCTCAAAGTACAGACAAATACATGAGCCTGCCTCATGTAAAGTAGTGGGCAAAGAGCCTGAGGGACTCGTAGCTTAGAGCTGCAGATTGGTAGGTGAAAGAATGAAACTGAGATCCATGGTGTGGGGACACTGAATATAGAGATGAGAACTGGAGTCAAGGACCAAAAAAGACTGAGCTCTGGTAGACAGAGCAGGCAGATTGAAGGAGGGTCTGGGACCTAACACAGAAGGAAACAACACTAGGTGGAAGGAAAAAGCTGGCTGTGGAAAGGATGTAAGTAAGTGGAGCAAACTGCAATTGGAAGCCAATGGGGAAGGCATGTGTAAAACTGCCACTGCTCCTAACTGCTCTGTTAGCTCAGATAGGGAGGTCCATGCTATGGTACAAAAGATCCCAGATGCAAGAGTGACCCACAGGGATGTCAGCGTGATGCAAGATCTGTTATCCATTTTAATTACGAGCCTTTTAGAAAGATGACAGGCAGGAACTATACTACAATTACACATATTTCAATTCTGACAACTCATGGGAAACAAGATTACAGAAGCAATGTTACTCTTTCAGTTGAAATTGACCTCTCCCTTTTATATCTTTAATATACTTTCTATATAATATAAATATTTAATATAGCTTTAATATAGTTTTATATCTTTAATAACGTAATCGCATGCTGTTTTTTCTACAAGCCTCTTGGTGTAGTTCTGACCTCCTTTGGGAAGAATCAAGCTTGTATAATGAAGTAGACTCTTCTGGATCTTCACATACTGAGAAACTCGAGGTAATAAATGAGGTGGAGTTTCCTGGAAGTGACAGGAAAGTGAAATCCTTTTAAGATTGAGATCTGGATTCTCTAAGTGCCATTAATTAAATCATGTGGTGATGGGAAAATTACACAGTCAGTGATATATGGTCACTTATATGTACCTCATTTTCAGGAGGCCCAAATGATACTCAAGGTTTAGATACATTGAAGTGCTGAACTAGCTGAAGCTGAGGACAAAAGAGGGCCATACAAGTAAACCTAAAGTTTAACTTGGGTATTTCCATCAAATATTTGTAATACACTCAAGTATCAGTAAAAAAGCAGTATCAATTATGAGTATGCCAAAAAGATATATTGTTTTAGATACATTAAAAATAGAAAGCAGCCAGAATCTGAAATTCTCTTTTGTACATGTTATTACTGTTACCTCTATGGGTTCCAAAGAGCAAAATGACTTACTTCAGTAACTAACATCACTCAGGTGATTCAATTGCTCCATATTTTTACCTTGCTGCATTTTAAGAAGGTAACAGTCACAATAACCCATTTTCAGTAGCTAACCCCAAATCAGTGTATTAAAATGAAGACACAATGGTAAGTATTCTAAAATAATTATAAATTCATATTAGGATGCTTTTTTTTCTTTCTGTACCTCATTTCCCTTCAGCTTCTGGTGGTGTAACAAAAATAAAATAAATCTTGTTTGTCACATATATAAATGTTACTGTAAGAAGTGCTGTAAAAGACCTGAAGAGGAAATTAATAACTCTGGGCACCAAACAAGGCCTGGGACCACACACCGAACTGTGAAGAAAAACAGAAGTATGCCTGTACCATCTAGCTTGTATGTGAACAAAAAACCATGCAGTCAAGTAAATGTAGCATAAAGCACACACAGAAGTTGTGCAATCTTAATTTCAGCTTTCTAATGTTTCAGTCTTTGAAGTCCCTTGTCCTTTTAACATTCCTCAAATGATATCTCACTGTAATTACGGTGTTTGGAAGGAGAGATTTGTTTTCTCAAATGGAGTTATTCACTATCAGACCAGAGCAAGAAGAGAGAGGCTGTGGGAAGGAAAGAGAGGCTTTGGGAAAGAGAGAAAAGCTGCAGGATTGTAGCTCACCTGTTCAAATGTCTTGCACGAGTGGCAGATAATTCTAACCAAACTGGAAGATTTTTCCTCACTAATGTTCATTCTATAAGAAAGAGGCCTTCACTTGGAGGAAATCACACAGAGGAGCTGCTGTAATAGTTTATTCCCAAGCAGCTGCACGTGCTTCCCAGTCCATATACATAACCTTGGGTAGGGCCATGGTGGAGGCTTCCAGCTCAACAGGGAGGCAAGTGTGCACTGCACAGGAGTGACCACGGGCAGAGAAGAAAAACCTTAAGGTTTATGAGACAGCTTCAGGGAACTGCCTTTATGTTATGACTGGGCCAAGGTGCAGAGTTTATGCTTTTCTTTCTCAAAAAAGGGGAAACCACAGAAAGAGACTGAAAACAAGAGGAAACAAGTAAACAAATGTGGTTTTACAGAAACTGAGGGACAATTTATCCTCAGCACAGCAAGCAAAAACTTGGAAAACATTTGGAAAAGTCAGAAAACAAGTTAAAGTTGGTTGGCAGACTCTGACAGAGCTGACAGCTAAAACTACCCCTGGCACGTTGACAACAGTGTGGCATCAATCTGTGTGTAACAACCTATCCTTGAAAAACTCCATCCTGGGTTTGAGCTAGCACTTCCTAACCTTTTCTCTACCCAGCCTCCAAAACTGCGGCACGCAAGAGAAAAGAAGTTTTCCAACAGGACTTGCAACTCGCTCAGCAGCAGCAGCGGCCTGTCCCGCCCCACCAGCCGCCTCTGCCCTCACCAGCTCCTCACCAGGCGCCTCTTCCCTCAGCCTCTGCCCTCACCCGCTCCTCACCAGCCGCCTCTGCCCTCACCAGCTCCTCACCAGCCGCCTCTGCCCTCACCCGCTCCTCACCAGCCGCCTCTGCCCTCACCAGCTCCTCACCAGCCGCCTCTGCCCTCACCCGCTCTTCACACACCTCAAGTTCCCGCTCTTTTTCCCCTCAGGATATGTTTCTTTCCCCTGGGCCTGTGGCAGGAAGGTGAGGAGCATCGTGACAACGTGGCTTCCTCTGTGGTAAGTCAACCCCCTGAGGGGGCCCTGAGCACCCTTTTCCCACAGGGTTGTTAGTTATTCCTGTAGGGTTATTATGCTGCTGTGTAAGAGTGGTGCACACCGGGTCTGGCAGCTGGAGCCTGCCCTGTGCAGGAGGAGGCTGTGTGCTGTGGCTGCTGGGGAGGGACGGGGCTGTCACGCTGGGAGAGCTCAACAGCAGCTCCTGTCCTTAAAAGCCACAAATGTGATTCTCAGGTCCCCTATAATTTTTTGGCCATATAAAGGATCGTAAGTGGGCCTGTCGTGGGAAGTGGAAAGAGGTAAAGCTGAAGCTTAGGCCCAGTAGCAGCCATTTCAGGGCTGCACGGTGCCCTGAGACACAGACCTTCACAGCATCTGACATTGCTGCATTGTTGTTGCATGAAGGTATATAAATTAATGACAAGACACTGCTTTCTGTAAAATTTCCAGCTGCATCCACTGCAAGACATACCTATCTCCATACAACTGTAAGGTCTTGCTCTGCCTTGTCACAAATTACTGGCCATTAGATCTCATCTGAAGTGCAGTGGTAGCAATAAGCCCAACCAGCCCTTACCAACTGCAGCTTCAGTCCCAAGAAAAGTGGGTTTAGAAAGTTCTTTTCCTGTAATGATCTCACATACTGCCATATAAGACACCATGGAAGTTATTATTTTTGAATTGTTACTACACCTTAAAAATAGTATTCTGTTTTGAGACCCTTCACTGTTCTCAGATTATCTGTATTTATACACTTCTTGTGGTCCTAAGATCCCTATGTGTTTAGCTGGATGATACACAGATAGCCTGAGTTGTCAATCACTTTCTCCATCTCTGCTATCCATTGCTTGAGAGCCTCACCTCACTTCTATATGATTCTTTATATAATATGCCAGTGATTCAGATCAAACACTTCAAATATATTAAAGATATCTGCATGTAAAATGTCAGCTTCTATGAGGTTGCAGCCAAAGGTTGCACTGCACAGCTCATGTGTGTGCAGCAGTGACCATAGGTTCTGGAAGAGTGGCCAGCAAAAGGACATGGAGCTCTTGGAGTTCTTTGAGCAAGTCCAGAGGAGGCCAGGAAAATGATCAGAGGGCTGGAGCACCTCTCTTAAGACAGGCTGAGAGAGTTTGGGTTGTTCAGCCTGGCCTTCCAGTATCTGAAGGGCCTATAAGAAAGCTGGGGAGGGACTTTTTCCAAGGACTTGTGAGAGGACAAGGGGTAATGGATTAAGAATGGAAGAGGGGAAATTTAGGTTAGACGTTAGGAGGAAATTCTTTAGTGTGAGGGTGGTGAAACACTGGAACAGGTGGCCCGGGGAAGCTGTGGCTGCCCCCCACCCTGAAGTGTTCAAGGGCAGGTTGGATGGGGCTCTGAGCAACTTGATCTAGTGGGAGGTGTCCCTGCCCATGCAGGGGGCTTGGATCTAGATGATCTTTAAGGTCTTTTCCAACCCAAACCAGTCTATGATCGTATGATATTACTCTGATTACAAAAGAAATCTGTGCTTTCTCAGCTGTGGCATGCCTACCTATCATTTGCTGCTGCATACCATGTTCAGGTTGATACTGAGCAACTGAAAGGGGGCGGGGGGAAATTAATTGCCAATATATGTTTTATCATTTTTTGATGAGTGAAAAAACAAAGAGACCTTTGTGCCTGGATCATTCAAAACAATTAACTTTACACAGACTGATGTCATCATGTGTTGCATTTCTAGCAAACAAGAGTTCTCTTGTGCTTACCAAATTATTTTAAGAGATATTGCTAAAAAGCAAATTTATAATCTCTTATATACTGCCATACAGACATCCTGCCCAGAAGATTGCAGCTTTTTGACATTTGGCTGTTGTGTCACTGGTCACTCTTATTACATGTATTGTGGCATCTATCAGAAAAATGAAGATGACTTTTCATTCCAGTTTCTCATGTGCTAGAGCCATGTGAATAGCGGGTCTGTTTGGTTTCCAACTGCAAAAAACAAATAAAATTTCCATCTTTAACACTTAGGAAACTGACTATTTTTAGTTTGGTTTCCTATGGAAACAAGGCATCTGTGATCAGGCTGTCTCTGTGCATGTATCTGTCTGTCCTTGTGTACCCCCTAATAATTTTTTAATCTAGTGGCTTTTTCCAACCAAATGTGACAAAATGACAGATGTTTCAAAGTAACTGGGTTCTGATAAATTGCATGAAAATAATCAGCCCAGATATATGAATGAAAATATTTGGTGTTGCCCAGCTGAGGGAAGGCTGCAGCATGAACTTAAATCTTACAAGGCTCCAGAGAATCCATGGAGGTGAGAGCTGCAGGAAATAACACCACTATAGAGAAAAGCTTCAGTCCAAGGTCACAGTTTTATGTCCCTCAAATTTGTAAGATACCAGGTTTCGTTCATTCCACTGCTCACACAACTGTTTGATTCATAAGTTGCAGAGGGCCCCCCTTGCTCCTCAGGCAGAAGATTAGAATGAATTCTCCTGTTTCCCCACAACCAGAAGAGAATCTAGTCCCAGGTGATTTCAGATTTGACCTGTCATTTGGGTCAGAGACTCAGGATCGTGTGATACTAGTCTATGAAATTAAAGCTCCCCAAATGGTGTAGACTTCTGCATAAGAAAGCTTCAGGGAATGCCTGGAAGCAAGATGTCTTTGGGAATTAACCAGTGAGCCCTGCAAGGAGAAGAGAAGAAGGTAGGGCTTCTTCTCCCTTTAAAACACACAATTAAAATGTGTGAACATATTAAACAAATGTTAGGGTGTGATTTTTGTTACTGGGAGAAACGGTCAAAGATGGATGCAGTTGCAAGGCATGATGCTGAATAGACCTTGGTATGGAAGGGTTACCAGCTTGGATTATCTTGTTCCTTTTTAGCTGAATCTGTCTTCAGACTTACCAATACTGTCCAGACCTGGAAAACAACCAGCCAAAAGAGGGGTCTTTTTTGGGTGAGGAAACTGGAAGAGAACAGAGAGTAGTTAATAGTACCTGCCTAAAATTTACCTAGATTGCAGATTAGAGATGTTCCAGCTAACGCCAGAACTGGAATCATTGAGGCAGAAGAAGGTAAAGACACTGCTACCTCTGTCTCCGAGCTGGATCTGAATCTGTACACCTATAGTTGTGCACTTTTGCATCCAAATTAATCAGCTTTATCCACAAGGCCGAGCTGCTTCTGGATCTCTTTAGTGTAAGGACTATGTGGAGCCTTACTGGCCTTACTGGCTGGTGCTTGCTTGGGACTCTTTGCAATGTGCTGGAGTGTACAATGAAGCACATAGAAGACATCTGAGAAGCTGTGACTGGAGATGGTGTGTTACTAGGGGAGATAGCAAGGCTAGCAAACTGGGGAGAACTGCAGCTTCCACTTTCCCTGGAGACCAAATGTTTTTCAAACCCTGTAAGGTCTGCAAAGAAATCTCAGTTGATTTGTAGCTCTTTTCCACTTTCTAGGCTTGTAGAACTCAACATCCTGGGAGTCAAAATTAGCCTTTCAGTATGGAAATGGTCTTCCTAGCAATAAAACATCCCAGCTGTAGAGATGCTTCCCTACCCCTCTGGCAGCTGCCTCACCTCTCTCTTTGTGATGGTCACAGAACCTTAGATGGATGAGGATATTCATCTTCAGGAGAAGATCCCATGAAATAAAGATTTTGGCTTTTTCTCAGATTAGTAATATGGTTGCTATTTCTGTCATGTTGCAGTCTGTTACTTTATCCTACTCCATGTAATGTGCTAGTAAAACCAGTAACACTCTTATTTGCTATTGTATGGACATTACATTTGGTGATATCCTAAATTCTTGTGTTTTATATGGCATAAGAACAAAAGTATTTGAAAAATAAAAAGAGTCAGACATATTTTTGAGCCCATTTGCCTGATGCAGAAAGGTAATATCTTTTAGGTGTATAGTTCTTTTCAATTTCCACAACAACACTTACCATAATTAATTTTAAAAAAGAGTTTAGAAAGCAGTGGATATAATTAATGTATTGATCTAGATTTTCATTATGTTGTTATCACAGGTGAAAAATGTGCTTTTGATAAAATTGTTGATTAAAACTACCAAAAAATCCATTATATCTAGCTTACTTTTCCTTACCTAATGAAGCAGATGGATATAAAATGAAGGAATGCTATATTGACCTTTAGTAGAAATATATATGGCATATAACTCGATACCTATAAGATAATTAATATTAATCTGACCTTTTTAGTTTCTGAGGTAGTTTTGTTACTAATAGCAGCTACATAATGTGCTGTATGTTTTCACCAAACAGGTCACACAATTCCTAAAAGAAGGATTAGCTGGGCCTGTTTTCAGCATCTCACAGATTCATGACAGGGAGGAAGAACAACCCCATCTTCCTTGCCAACCCCCCTCCCACACCCTGGTAGGTCAGGACTGTGCGTAGTGCCTCTTCTGTGGGCAACATGTTTTCAGTGAGGAACACCAGACTACTGACCAGCATCAGAAAGTGGAGAAAGTGTTAAAACAGGATATTGGATGGTTTCAGCAAGACAGTCCCAGTCCTGTACTAGTCACTCCTCTCGAGCAGGCACCATTAGGACACTTTGTTTGTCCAACATCTAATATGATACGTGATAAGATAGTGGGGGCTATATAAGTATGTGACTATGGCTTGCTTAGCATGGAACTACTCAAAAATAGCTTTTGCTTTCAAAATTCACATCAACTCTGGGTTAAATTAACTTTAAGTTCAGACAAGTCCTAAAACAAAATCAAGAAACTCTATAATGGGCTTTTAAGGAATGTTCTCTTTGTAAGCATTCTTCCCAACTATTAGTGATTGACCTTTACTAAGATTTTAAAAATATCCTGGATCTTTGCTGCAGTATTTAGCAGCAGCTGTTCTTCATATTGGCATTAACGACACAACTTGTGCCTCAGTTTCTCCTTGTTCATTTGTTTAATGTTAGCGTTTTGATCCCCAGCAGAGATGAGAAATACTTTTTTTTTTTTTCAGAAAATAGAAAAGAATCCAAAGCAAAATCCCATTCTCGGGTTTAATTCATGTGCAGGTCTTTACAGTTAAACTAGCATGTGCTGTCTTCACATCTCTTAAAGCCTGTGAACTCTTAGAGGTGCTCTCTGAGAGCAAACTCGCAAGGATGTGTGGAAACGTGTCATCCGCATTGGACATTTCCAGGTATTAGCTGAAGCAGTTCTGGTACTATATATCTCTGCAGCAAAATACTCTCCAAATGTCAAAGTAAATGGGTGAAGATGCAGACAAACACTTTTCCTCTGCTTCTTCCAAGTGTGTCCAGCTTTCCCAGTCATCAGAGCACTGCCTATTTAGTCTGCTGTTTTTTCCTGTGGCATCACTCCCCTCCATGCCATGAGTGCCACAAGGCTGACCCCAGACACTTGCCTGCATGCAGCAAGCTGCGTAATAGCACAAGAAGGCTCCACATTTCCAGAAGTAAATGTATTTGTTACTAGGAGCACTGGTTAGCACTGTACTGTGACTGCAGCCGGCGCTCCAGCCATTCTCATTCAGGCTGAATCCTTGGGTGCCTTCACTTATGCAACCCCTACTCCTCCCTTCAAATTGTAGACAGGCTGTTATCAGCAGTTGTCTGCCTGCTATGTAGACCAAATGGAAAGGCTCACCTTTCTCAGGATCACCACCTATAACAAATTTCTCAGCTTCAGATTTCTTCCATGTTTCTTCCTTAACTGTACTTAAGTGAATTACCCTGTGCTCCTTTCCAGGGTCTGTTACGTCTCTCTTAAAGTCCTGTTAAATTCTCCCTTTTCTCCCCCTCCTTTCAATGTCTTTTGGATACTTACACCACAGACTCTTCTCCAGTCCCAGTTTCTTGCTTATTATCATTTGCCTGTTTCATACTTTGCCTTGCTTGTATCCTGCAACATTCTGATCCCTCAGGATCAAAAACATTGCCCTTCTCTCAGTTCTTCTGGGCCTATTTATTTATAGATAAGTATAAATATATATATTTCCAAGATTAGATTGTTATGCAAATTATGTATGTTCAATCCACGATAACATATTTTGATAAAAGTTTCATATTTCTTTCTCTTTACAGTTAGCAGCAAATCTCTTCTTCTAAAGATGCTTACAACTCTTTCTGGCTAATATAAATAATGTAAATAATTCATGTATTTAGTAACAATAAATATTCATATTTCATTTGAACCAGACAGTGGTCGTCTAGATTAAATTAAACTGCTTTGGATTCAACAGCTGGCAATCTCCCCATGCCAAATAAGGGATTTTAGTCATACTTTATTTAAAGCAGACAACTACCAGGAATGGGAGGTGAGGAGGAAAGGAAATGGACTCTCTTACCCAAACATATAACAGATCTGTCTGTTTAGATGGTACCTTCTTCGGACTTTGCTACAAGCAAGTATCTTTATTTCTGGAGCAGACTAAATGGGTGCTGAAAGGAAGAATACAGTTTGCATACTTTATGAGCACAGATAGCTATGTCAGAGTCTTGTACCATATTTGAAGTTTAATTCTTAGTGAGTTGTATTCCGTTTGCCTGAGGAAGCTTGGTAATTTGGGGGGACATTTAAAAAAAAAGCAAACAACACAGTAAAAAAAGAGTAATAAAATAAAAGCCTTCTCATTGAAGTAACCAAAACCTTTACCTTCTATTATTACATTCTAAAGGCACATTTTTGTTTGTCCATAATTTTTATTATTAATGAGAAACAGGAGCTTCCTAAGCTTGGAGCAGGAGTGAATTTCAACTGTGGGAATTAGGGTTCTGCTTTGAACATTTGGAAAAAAGGTGTTTTCCTGCCTACCTGATCCAATAAAACATGCAAATACAGGGCTGGGGTAGGAGGAATAACATTCAAGGTACTTTTCTCTCTGTTTTCTTGGTGGTCTTTTCTCCTAAATCTGTAAAACAGACTACTGGGCAGGAGGACTGGGAGCTGACATGTTTTCTTGCACACGAAGTTGGAGTGCACATGGCTGTAACTGTTCTGAGCACTCAATATAAACCAGGAACATTCAGAAGTCAAAAGCAAACCTTGCTTCCTGACCAGATGAATTAGAATCACTAGCCTTTAATGAATCTCAGGCAATGAGCTCTGCACAAAAGGATGGGCACATTTTTCCTAACAATTGCCCAAATGCTGCATATATCTAGATGAGGAAAAAGGTGTGGTTTTGAAGCCAGCCCGAGATAAACCATTTTAAAATCCTGTTGTTGTATTTTAGCTGTTGTATTTTAACTTGCATTATTTATTTGAGGCTAATAAAGAGCTAATTCCTAGAAGGCCCTTGTCTAGATACCATGAATTGAAACAATATGTACTGCATTATGGTACTGATTCTTGGGCTAAAGATACAGTGTGCATATTTCTATTCAGATCAGTCTACTCTGGACTGAGCCTGTAAGATAGGAATGGAATAGGTGGTTTAGGGAGTAAAATTATTTTGTGAGTTTTCCCTGATTTCCAGAAGAGCTGAATATGACAATAGTGGGATGCTCAGGGTGAGAATATGGGGGGAAGGAAGTGAGGAGAGCTTTCAGGTCAGTAGCTTCCCTGAGAGACTTCCCCAGTTTGCTGGCAGCAGCCTCGTAAGTCACAGAGACATTAATAAATCCTTTGTGTTGTTATTTTTTCTTGTGTCTGTGTTCTTTCCAGCGTTTGTCAGGATTTAGGGCAAGTAGGATATGCCAGTAATGGGAGGCAAACACTGAGATGGCCAATGGAAATATTCTTCTTATGCATGCTCACCGTAAAACATTTGCAGGTGGGCCGTCTGGAATCACAGCCATGACTCTGCCTGGTGTTATTTCCTCATTTGTTGTTGTCTCCATCTGCTCATTTATTTTCCTGGTTATGGTCTTCTTCTCTCTGTCTCCATTTCCCCTTGCTCATTTGTATAAGTAGAAATATCCTTCCCTCCGGCAACTGTGTAATATGCTTTCTCTTTTATGTATGCATTTGGCTTGCAAATAGGTAGCTTAAAAAGCTGAGACAAGACAAAGAAGCCATCATGAAATTCCAGCAGATTCTTCATGTATTTAGGCTATATTCCTGCAGATTTTCTCATCTTTTCCAGAGGAATGCTTTTGGCCATGGCATATCACAATCTAAACACACACTAATGAAGTTTTATTCAGGACAGGTCGGGACATGAGGCCAAAGCAAGGGAACACAATGCATAGTAACTGCAGGGATGGGGAATGACTGGGTTTGTCAAGCAAAAGAAAGTGCTTTGCAAAAATAAGACTCTCCACATATATGGCTTCTGCCTTGTTGCTAACATAGAGTGGTTGCATTTATTTGTGACCAATCCCAGTTGTGAGGTGCTTCTCCTCTATTTATGCTTTGCCAAGGGGAATTGCAAAGGAACTGAAATCCAACCTCTCATTTTTTTCCTGGGTTGTGAAGTCATTTCATCTGACCTCTTAGTGGTGTAAATCAGGAACAAATTAATGGATTACAATGAGCACAAAAAGGGAGGCAGCCTCTTCTGTGTCAGGTGGTGGTGAGGGCTACCATACTCTCAGTTCCCTGCTAAATCTGCCCTTTCACAAAGGCATGTGAGTGTGATATTATAAACTGTTATTGTTATTTTCAGCTACCCATTCTGCCTGGAAGTGATTTTTTATCTGCAGCACTGGGGAGCTGCTGGAGGCTGGTGGATATGGCACAAGCCTGGCTTGCTGGTGTTGTGGAGTGAACAGTTTTCTCCCCTAAGAAGTGTGGGGCTTTACAATGATTTCAGGATTTCCCCCCCAGAAAAGGATTCTCAGCTTTTCCACAGACCCACTGTCTGACCTCTGGCCAACTCGGTCATCTTTCTACACCACAATCTCATCCATCCCATCTGTTTGGACTTTAAGCTCTGAGAGCAGCTATTGTCTCTTAAAGTGTATTTATTTTGTACAGTACCTAGCACCGTGGGGCTCCTGCCTCAGTTGGAACCACTGGGTGTGACTGTAATGTAAATACTGAGTAATAATAATAGCATATGTAGGGGTGTAGAAACAGGGAGAGAGAGAAAAATATTTTCCCCATTCTTGTCTGCTTTTTGTTGTTGTTCTATTTCCTATTCACAGAAAGCATACAATACTGATTAATGAAAAATTTCTGGCTCCAGTTCAGTATCTGGCTTCAGTACATTTGCTATTTGATATCTGAGATATGTACAACATGTTCACAGTGAATTCTCCAACTGAAAACAGTAGAGTTCAAACCAAGTCAATTAATTCACAGAGTGAATGGATTCAAGCCCAGATTCTCGTGCCTTGTGGAGGCCTCTTTGAGTCTCCTGCCAAAAGATATCTGTTTATAAATGCAGTAAACGTAACTATTTGATACTTATAGCTCTTACAGCCTTATGTGATTTTTTCCTTGTTATGGCTGATCTCTGATAATTGAGTTACATTTTGCAGACATTTCAGGCATTCTCTGTCTCTCTGTGCTTTCTTCCCCCCTGGCGCTACAGCTCAGCCAGTGCTTTGGATGGTTTCACATTTCCTTTCTCTTTGTTGCCTTGGATATTCTGCTGAAGTAAGGCATAACAAAACTGTATCCAGAATCCATAGGTACCTCCAGTCAGGCTCTGTCTTGAACCTGCTTTGTGGCTCTTGCCTGTGAGAAACCTTACCATTTCTGTGGAAGGCTAAGAGAGATAAAACCTTAAAATTAAAATGACTCTTGTGTTCTGCATTGATGATCCAAGAACATTAATAATAGATATTTATTGAGTGGTATCTCTCATCCCTAACATTCATGCATTTAATCAACTGATGTGTATAGTACAGTAGGCCTTTTTGAAAAACATTCATCACTTACCCGGAGTATAGCAGGTAACATTATAAAACCAAATTTAGAAAAAAAAAAAAAAAGAAATGCAGGGAACATTTTTATCCATGTGAAAAATTAAGTTAGAACAATGGAGTGCAAACTTGGGTTAGCATTTCTTTTCTAACAGGAAACATTCTGGATTTCTTTCTTTTATTCTTTCAGTCTTGGTTTTGTTTATTTTTCATCTCCTTGTTTTGCCTTCTCCTTTCTTTCTCACTCCAAGTAAGGGTGCTCCAGGGCTCTTCTAATTGTCCTCTTGCTTTTCATACCCTTTGCCCATTTTTTAATCCAGCCATTCAGCATATTCACCTGCCATCTTTACACTCACTATCCTCTGACCTTCTCCTTCTGAACTGTTTCCAGTCATCCATATCAGAGCATGGACATGTCTTCCTGGCTATTTTTCTACAACTGAAATGCTTTATAGGCAAAAGTTAACTCCTGACATATCCTTAATATTTCTCTCATCCTGCTTGTTCTTTATGATCCTTGGCTGCACCACTCCTCCCTTGCGGCTCAGGTTTGCAGCCTGGGATGATCAGGTTTGATTCATTCCAGTCTTTGGCCCAGAAAACAAGGAAATTTTTTTTCCATCTCATGGACTTCTCATCCATCTGGTCCAAAGGAATGACACCAGTAAAGACTATTTTCCTTGTCCATTCCTCTTCTCCCTATTATTTTAATTACTCATCCTATTTTACCTCATTGTCCACACTATTTCCTCTAATCTTTTGGATCCTTCCTTACTTTAAGCCCTACTGTGCTTGTGTGCCTTTCACTGCAGTACCCATCACCCCTGATCCCCCACGGTACCTGGACAAGTTTCTCACGGACCAGTATCTCACCTGAACAGCTCTACTCTATATTATTTCTCACCATGCATGGTGTACTGAGTGCCACTGTCTCCTTTTGGTTCTCCAGTTTCACTCCAATGATAGTAACAAAATAAAATCAGTCCGTACAATAGACATGGAGAGGCAGGAAAGATTAATAAGATCCATATTTTAGAAGTACATTAAAAATGCATACAGCATTTTATTGCCTCCCCGCTCAAGTTCTGTGCATGATTTTTGTTCTCAATGGCAAGAGCTATTTCTTTCTATGTATTTCCAAAGCACTGAGCACAATGAAGTCCCATTCTGCTAAATTATCATAAATGCTGCTGAGGAGCAGCTGTAACAGATGAGTGTTCCCTAGCACTATGTTGAAGCATTAGAATGTTTTATTTAGCCTCCTAAAGAGATGTAACATGAAGCTGGTACCATGTCAAATTAATATATACTGTCCTTAATATTTTTAGGCTAGGAATTAGAAGACAGTTTGTGGCTGCCAGAAGTTCTGGAATGGCCTCACCAAAGGGATAGTGTTTCAAGAACAACTTAATGAATTAGTGAAAGAGATGGTGAGCAAGGATAACAGCAGTCTTGAAACCTTTTTGTTTTACTGTGTTTGATCACAAAGCTAGAGGTGTTTGATTTGTTGATTTGTTATCCACAAAAGGGTGGTGATGACGTTTGATCAGTGAACATGAGTTGTGATGTATTTGTGTGGCATTTAACTAATTCCATGCTTTAGGACTTTTACTTTCACTCAGAAGCAGCAGGAACTGGCTAGAGAGGAGATGTAGTATGCAGTAGACTAGATTTAGTATCTAGAGAATCTAAAGAAGTTTTTCTGTTTGTAATGGTGCATCTTAATTGCTGAGGTTGACATGAGTGGTTTAGCTGCATATGCTCCTCACACAGGATCTGGAGTCAGTCCTGCTCCCTCCTGCTCCCATTCAGTGGTAGACAGCTTTCCATTCTTTCACAGTACAGGCACAAAACTTGCTTGTGGTCTTCAGGAGGCATTTTGTGTCACAGGAGAACCACAGAATCACAGAATTTTTTTAGTTGGAAGGGGCCTTAAAGATCACTGAGTTCCAACTCTCCTGCATGGGCAGGGACACCTCCCACTAGAACAGGTTGCTCAGAGCCCCATCCAACCTGCTCTTGAGATGGGTGACCTGTTGTTTCTTGTGGCTTCAGCCACTTTGCTGGGGCTCAGAGGCATGGCTGCATTTCATAGAACCATGGAATCATCATTAGGGTTGGAAAAGACCTTCAAGATCATCAAGTCCAGCCATCCGCCCTACACCCCCTAGCCACTAGAATGTCTCCCGAAACACTATGTCTACCTATTTTTTGAACATCTCCAGGGACAAAGCCTCTAGCATCTCCCTGGGCAGCCTGTTCCAAGGCCTCACCACTCTTTCTGTGAAGATATTTTTCCTAATATCCAATCTGAACCTTCCCTGTCACAACTTAACCCCATTTCCTCTTGTCCTATTGCTAGTCACTAGGGACAAGAGGCCAATACCTGCCTCACCATAACCTCCTCTCTCAGGTAGTTGTAGAGAGCAATGAGGTCCTCCCCCAGCCTCCTCTTCACCAGGCTGAACAGCCCCAGCTCCCTCAGCCTCTCGTCATAAGGCCAGTTCTCAAGAGCCCTAATCAGCTTAGTTGTCCTTCTCTGCATCCTCTCCAGCACCTTGATGTCCTGCTTATACTGCAGCTTTTTTTTCCCCAACAGCTCCCATCACCATTTGCCAGCTACCTCCTGCCCATGTGCAAAGGCAGTCAGGCTGTGCTTGGCTCATGGGATCCCTGCTCAGGGTGCTGTAACCTCCAGCAGGCAGTAGCACTGCTGTCAGCACCAGCTCGCTGAGCTGTTATTTGTGGTATATTTCGATAAGGAAAGATAGCTGAGGAAATAAGTGTCAAAACTTAAATCATTTCATATTGTAAACTGTTGAACTGCTTTAAGCCTACAATAGTTCTGCTTCTTTCAGTTTATTTAAGTTCAGTCACAGTTAGAAAATCAGCTCCTCAGTATTTTTGCAACTGCAAATAAACCTTGCCAGCAGTAAGAAAGAGGGGAAAAGGTGAAAGGTTGAAACAGTAAAGCCTAGAAAATAATTAAATGTCAGCATTGCTGTGCTGGTAGCAGATCCCTAGCAAACCAGCAAAGAGCAAAGCTGATCATGTTAAACAGCCAGGAATAGCAAATCTAAGAAAGCTATTTGGACCCTGGGACAGAACTCATTGAAAGCAATTCCCAGGAAGGTGCAGGAAGGCTTTTGCTAGAAATTCAGAGAAGTCAAGAACAATTCTTTCTTCCATTTCTCTCCTCAGAGCATTTATTAAGGTTATCATTCTAAATCAGCCTCTCCTTGTCTTGAATAATTATCCTGAATTTTATCCTATGAGAAAACCTTAGATGCACTAATTTAAAAAAGGCATCCAGGAGATTCCTCACTGCACTTATCCTGCATATATATAGGTAGAATTCCATTCCAGTGCTGCTCATGTGCTGTAGAAAGTGCTTGCAGAGCAAGCTATGATTTCCCTCCTCCTGCTTAGGAAAGCATCAGTATCACATGGTTGGGGCATCCCATCACATACCATAGACACTGTCTAATTGAAAACATGTGAAACCAAGTATCTGGTCATCAACCTCAAACTGAAATGGATTTTCAGAAAACTTTTCAACAATTTAAAATAAACAAAGTATGTTGATAGACAAGGTCTGAGCAGGAGGGAGAAAGTCTAAATTCATCCATTTTAAGCTGTGAATTAATCATAGCTTCAGAAACAGCTTCTGTCATGCCACAGGTTTGATGTCTCCCTCCCAAATTTTATTCATACCTTCCTTTCCTTTCATCCTGATGATTAGAGCTTCCCTTGGGATGTCTGCTCCAAGACATGCATATCCAAACAACCCCAATTACTCCAGTTTCTCACAGATCCTCTCTTTCTCCTTCAACCTAGAGCTCCCAAATGCTACTGCTTTAAAATGTCTCCATAAAACATCTCTGTCCAGCTGTTCCCTAGATAATTCATCCTCCTCCATGTCTTGTTTATCTCTTTTCCAACCCTTCACTCAATGTTTCTTTTGTCCATAATTTTATTTAAAAAATTCTCTCTCGCCTTCTTACATATTAGCAACTTCTGTCATGTTTATAGTCAGGTATTTAAGCTTTGCTCATCTTTGCTCTACTCTCTTCAGTGTTTTTAAGTAGATGATGGTTCATAAAAGTGTGCAGTAATGTAAAAAAGAAAAAGTGAAATGAAACCGTCAAAGCCAAGAATGAGGCTGAGACCTATTCGCAGATGTTCAATAAAGTCAAAAAGAAGCTGATTTGAGGGGATAAATTATTCATAGCTAATTATTTGCTCTTCTTTAATGCTAAATATCCTACATTTCAGCCTCCTGCAGGCAACTCAAGCAGTGATTCCTGAGTTTTTTCACAGCAACAGCCACGGAGTTTTTGAAGTGTTTTTTGGTCCCTCCGGGTTGACAGGTGCTACATAAAAAGCAGACAGGATATTGTTATTAAGACTCTTGAGAGTTGAAGCATGAAGTCCTGTAGAATGCGCTGAGATTGTATCTTCAAAACACACATATTACAGCTTCAATGTACTCATAGGCTCCAGGCTGTTCTTTTGGCACTGGCTTGAGCAAAGAGCAGCGTGTCAGTTGCTCTGCCCCAGGGACTCAGTGACTCCAGCTTGGGGCTGGGTTGTAGTTCATCATCTGCATCTTCAGTGCTGCGAGGAGAGAAAGTGAGAATGGATCATTTGCCTGCACTGCACGAAGAGCTGCTGCTTCTCTTGTACACATGCTGACTTTGCTGTTTGCCCAGAGAGCAAGTTTCTCATCTTTCTCCTCACCCCTGAATAGGTAAAGATTGAGCACAAAGCTCCATTTTCGGTTATAAAATGCAAGATGTGGCTTGCTTGGCTAGAGCTGCAAGATTTTTCACTGTAAGTGTAGCTCAGGTCTCAAACTGACCACCCCTAGGCCTTTTGCCTATGGATACTCCAATTTCTGGCCACTTTTATTTAAGGAAATTACAACCTTGGTGTCAGCTAGGTATTCCAAGTCTGGAATATAGTTGCGCAGAACTGAACTCTGAACTAAGACATACATAGATAATGTACACTATCAATCCATTGTAGCTGTAAATCCAATGTAAAGGTCATACTGGAAAAAGACTTGCTTTCCTTTCCTTTTTTTTTTTTTTTCTTTCCCCTTCTTTCTTTTCCCCAAACTGGAGATGCTTGTGTTATCTAAATAACCCAGACAGCCCAAGTCAGTCCTTTGACAACCTAAGCCCTTCAGTAGTTGGTTCTGACTGGCACTCCGCCACTCACTTCTGCACTTGCCCATAATTAAATCCATTCAAACATATCAGAATGGTGTGTCTCGAGCTAAGATTACCATGAAGGAACCTACAAAACAGGAAGACACAAAGCAAGAGCTGTTTATGTGCATAATTTTATTTGCATTGTAAAAGGCTTTTTCAAGACAGAATGAGTTCCAATTTGTCTGTGATAAGTTTCAGGCTGGCTACTGGAGAGCACTGTACCTTTTGTACATGTATTTAGATATGTATGTATATACTGCTAGAAGGATATTAGCTCAGCAACTTCAGAGTCATACCAGGTTATGAGAGGAAGTCAGAGTGTTTATACAGACAATGAGTAGTATGTTAAAGGGCTTGTTTTTTGGAAATAAAAGCTTAATTTCATTATCATAATGATGATAACATACAGCTTTGAATGGTATTAGTTCCTGTTTACTCATGGTGTTGGTCTAAGCTGCATTTGCCATCTAGACATAATTACTATTTTATTATTATTTTTTTCACAGTTAAGTGGAGCATTTTAGCACAGCTGAATTGCTGCAAGCCTTGGTGGAACAAATCTATTAGTGGTATGGCTTGAAACAATACACAAAAGAGCCCTGTGTGTGGTCTGCTCTACATGCTTTTCACTTCCTTATGTTAAACAATAAATCTCTGAGTCAGCTAGAACTCAGAGACTAACATCCAACGAGAGCCGCATTTTATCTTTTATTCATTGGCAGGAACATAGCTGTAGGAGGTATTCAAATCACACTTTTATTTAAACAAACACAGCTGGATCACAGGCTCTTAATATAGCAATTCTCTAATGAAAAATAACAACATAGTATTTATCTCTTTTCTTTTGTGCAGCTCTCAATTTGCTAAAATTAGGCAGACTTCAATCCCATACAAAATTGGCATGTTTTCATGACCAGAGCTCATAGCAACTAACTGCAAAATTATAATGGGAATGTAATTATAGTAGGGCATGTGAAATACACATCCTTTTGCTGCTGTAAGCTATATGGGGTTATACAATTATGCTGTAATAACATCATTTATCTTAAAGAAGTCAGACAGCTGATTTCATTTATTTAACTTGAGTTCTGCAGTTATGTGCTGTGTCAGGTTAACATTAATGTATTGCACAAAGTAACACGGTGCAAGAAGTCAGGGCTTCCCCAAGATGCATTGTTCCCTTGTTTGCACAAGTTTATTTTCTTCTTTATACCTGTGAATATTTGGAGACAACCAACTTCAGTTTCTAGATCTTTGGGAGCCTCGTGAAAAGGGTTTTTCCGTCTTTGTGTCTGCGCTGCTTGTTTCCTTCTGTGGTTGTGATTTGGGGCCAACAATTTGTAATTAACTGCAGAAAGATGTTACTAAATAAAATAGCTGAGTGACCTGGCCAGATGCTGACAGTTTAAAAACAATCACCTTGCCATTTACATGGTGTAATAATTAATATTGGACAGATTCTGCACTCATCCTAAGCAAAACAATTGCAGGAATTCTTTCAGTCCTATCTTGGATCTCCTCAGGAGTAAGCAGAATACCCAGAGTACTGTAATTTCTCTGAGAGCTGCAGTGTTTTGTGAAAATTTTCAAGATTATTCTAGTCAGTGATAATACACTGGGAGTTGTGGCTTGGAGAGAGTCACTCTGCAGGAATGAAACAGGAATGTGTGAAGCTAGAAGGGTACCAATGAATGGTCAGGCAAGGCTGTGAGATGCTGTATTCCCACTTAGGTATCCTGGGAAGATGTATGACTCTCAGCACAGAAAGCATGCATGGGGTAGGGAGACTGTTAGCTGTCTGTGTTTTATTATAAAAACTAACT
Source organism: Chaetura pelagica (assembly GCF_000747805.2). Classification (NCBI taxonomy): domain Eukaryota; kingdom Metazoa; phylum Chordata; class Aves; order Apodiformes; family Apodidae; genus Chaetura; species Chaetura pelagica. Next base: position 2,805,934 of record NW_009952574.1, on the reverse strand, counting down.
ATAATAATGATCATTGCTGCTCAGTGGGAAAATGCAGGCACAAGCTGTGATGAAATTAACAACTCTGGAAATATTTTACCAAGCAAAGGGATGCATTTTCCTTCTAAGTCCAATTCTGTAGCTTAGGATCACAACATCATCTTAACACTGTGTTTCCCTTTGCATCTTCCTTGTGTTTAATAAATGGACACCCAGTGAAAAGTTTCCACTTCAGTCTGAATTCTCCACATTCTTAGGGTATTAAATACCCTAAGGTATTTAGGTATTTATAAGGTATTTATTTGTTGTGGTCCAACAAAATATCCTGTTATTGATGAGCAAGTTTGGCTTTCCTCAGCAGCCATTAGTTCATGATACATGTTTAACTCCTGAGGTAGATGGGGCAAAACAAACCCTCAATTCATTTCAGAAACCGTGTGTTTAGCACACTTTCTGTAATGGATTTTGAAAAGAGTTCAGCTTGTTTAAAACAACTGCCATATGGTTTTCAATACTGGAGGGCTGGCCAGAATGTAAATGGATATGACACACATTCTCAATAAAAAGTCATTTTACCACTAAACAAACATCTGTAACTTTAAGGAGAGTTTAGGTCCAGGTCCACATTTCTTCAAATGTATGGGGCATGGATACCTCATGTGGGGCTGAGTTTTGACATTGTTAGTTTGGATTACAAGCTCCATTTCCCAGTAAAAATACCAAATTCTGTTTGATCAAACCTGTATCAAATATCTTGGTTTTTTAACAAGATAATTTGTATTTGTATCCAACTTGTGTTGCCTACTCTTAATTTTGAGGTTTTCTTCTGCCACTGCAGTTTAATCTCTGATCTAATATCTGAACTATGCTTCCCTATTGTGAGGACTGGAAGGCCAGAAAAACCCCAGACCCTAAATAGTCTCTAATTTCCAAACTACAGCATCAGAAAAGAGAATTTTACCAATAGAGGCCTTTGCTTTTTATTTTGCTATGAAATACACAGTGTGTTCAAAGTGCAGTCAATGTTTCTACAGTGTAAGTTCCTTAAGTAAGTGTGGCTTTATAATATGCACTTTTCTTCTCTATTTTGGAAATTGTTGGAGCTGAGGTTATTCATGATGGTGTTACTGAGAGCCAAATATTTGCAAAGGCATGGTTGCAGCTGGCTATTACATGCTCATGAACACATCTTTGACCCATGGAAGCTAAAGAAAATATATAGTGAAGAGTTACTTAGAATAAAAAGTGGTGAGTCTTGGAACCTCTTTTCAGGTAAGACAGAATTGGATCATAGAAGGGGCTACATGTTACAATATGGGGCCTCAAGATTGTATCAAATAGGAAGTTTAGAAAGGCCCTGAAAGACGAGGGGACCTCAGGGAATTTCACCAATATCTGTGCAGACTCTCAAACAGGGAGCTACATCCAGCAGATGCTGTGGAGGAAGACAAAATATTTTGCCTGTATCAATGAGAGCAGTTCTTGAAGGGTTCTACATTTTTAACAAAATGGGTCTGTTTTGGTTTTAGTGTTTACTTTTCTTTTTTGTTTTCCATCTGTATGGTTACCATTTCTCTCTAACATGGTATCTTCCATTTCCTAGTGTCTTTCTAGCGTTACAGGTCCCTGACATTTAGCTATTCCAATTTTCACTATCACAAATCCTGGAAAATTCAGCCAGGGGCCACTTGAGTGGAGTGAAACCTTGAGAACCAACAGCGTATGAACACAGCCTACGTTCCTGGAGATGTTTGGGAAGGTGTGGAATAGAAGCATAGTTGGTGAGCAAATACTCCCAGAAACACATTTGGCAAACACTACTACTCTTCTAGGGACTGTCCACCCCCGGCTCACAGTGAAACACAAATAAATTAACCTTGGCGTTGTCCTTGAGGAAGGAAGCTCAGTCAAAATGATTTCTTCCTATGGATGCTGTGCAGATCATCATAATGACAAGTAACTTGTCTGGGCACTGTGACAATTTGTGGATTTTGTCTGTGGATGTGAAGTTTCACTGCACACAGCACTCATGAATGCATATAAATTCCTTTTGGATCTAACTCCACTATGGTCCACTCTACTATTAGACATGTGTGTCAAATGCTAAGATGGGACAAAGCACTCAGCTGTTCCAGATGTTTATTCAAAAAAATTTGAATAAACTAAGCTGAGGTTGATTAGCCTGAGGAGAATAAGCCTTCTCACAAGATGTTTGATATCTGTTGTTTCTGATTTTACAAAAAATAAGTATTTCTAAATACTGATTCAGCTTATATGCTTCTATTCTTGATTGAAACCAGGAAATGTGACATTACATTGGGGAGGTGAATGAAACCAAGGGAAAGATACCAAGCCACTTGATACTTCACAAGTGTCCTAGTTCAGGTTCTTGAAGAAGTGAGTGCTTCTCCCAGTCTCAGCATGCAGAGCTGAAGAAAAAACTCAGCCCTACCAGTTCACAGGTTTGGTAGTGCAAGCAAGTGATGTAACTGAGAAAGAATATTCATTCCTCATGTTAGTGGCTCTTTCATTATTCTGCATAAGGCAGCAGCCCAAGCAGGACTTCAAACACAAATGTAAACAAAATGAAGAGGGAACCAGTGCTGGTTTCTAAGCCCTGGCCTTCTGTGCAGCTGCTGCATTTTCAGTGATCATCTGGAATGCCAGCACTGGGGCCTGCTGCTGTAATTTCACCTTTAAGGTGCAAAGCTCTTGATGTCTCTAAATACACTAAATACAGGCAGGAAAAGCATAACTTTGGCCCTTTAGAAGCCCATGCAGATGTGCATTCCATGTATTCCTTCTTGCAGCCTGTCCAGTCAGTTTTATGGTGAAATTTGGAAAGGGTGTCTTGCATGTTCTCCTTCATAACATGGTTCAGAAAAAAAACAACCTTTTTTTTGTTCTTATGGATGAACACAGAGTTCATCTGCCAGTACATCATCATCATCATCATCATCATCGTCATCATCATCATCATCATCAACCACAGCCTCACACTGTGTTCCGGTTTGTCCAAATTCCATGTGCCTGCATCAACACAGCACCAAGCCCATGTTCATATTTTCAGTCATTGACAGGGCTTTTCCATTCAGGTTTGGCATGATGGTAACCACAAGGCTTTGACCACTTAGGGAAGTAGACGGATTGGGCTGTTGTCTGTTGTACTGGGGCTGCTTCCACTTTGAACAGCTTTTTCATACAGTTGCTTATTTCCTTAATGCACGGTATTCCAGTGTCTCCCCTCCTCCTTCCTTTCAGCAGCACAAGACTAATTTTGATATAAAGCCTGGGGCAACTTGTCAAGAAGTTTAAAATCAGATTTTTTATATATTATATCATCATGTAGAAGACATCAAATACATTTTATCAGATGCTTTTGCCAAATTGTTAAACTATTAGCTATGTTTTCCCTTCAGAACTGGGTGGAACAGAGTACTTGTGTTAATGACTTACATGAGTACCTACAGCAACTTGGTACTTTTGTTTGTAACTTACAGTTTCATTGAGTAGTGGCACTTAAGGCAGAAAATATGATGGTAGGCTAAGTTTTGAACATGGAGTGCTAAGCAAGTACCCCTTTAGAAAATGAGCTGGTTCAAGGTGTAGATTAAGTCATCTGCCTTTTCACATGGTTGCAGAGCCTCTTTTCAGGTGGGTCCTGAAAAGAAGTAGAAGGGTTTTGTAGCAATTATCAACAATTTCTCCTCCACTTTTCACTGTCAAAAGCAGCAGCTAGAGTATGTTGTTTTGTTCCTACCCCTTTTCTTACCTGGCTTTGTCCGTAACCCCACACTGGAAAGAGGAATGGAGAAAAAAAGATCTGAGTTCTGAGAAATGATGAGTATGCAGATTATGTATTCCTGGTTAGTTGCAGCCACAGGAAATAGGAAAACTGAGTAAATACTGATTAAAAAAAATATTTAGAGGCTTCTGGTTTAAATCACGTAAATCTCACTTTTGAAGACTTCTCTCTGTAACGTGATTCATCTTTCACAAACAGCAACATTCCAAACAGCCCCAGGTGGGGCAGAGAGCTTTTTATTTTAATAAACCTTCTCAAATTGATCTCTAGGCCTCAATTACCAAACAAATAATCAAACAAAGAGAACTATGAAGACAAAATACTTGTGTCGTTTTCCAAAGTCATCTAATCTCTACATTTTGCCTTGGATAAATAAACTGTTCAGAATACTGCCTTTTCACCCGACCACTTCACTGCCTACTTACTGACGATAAGTAAGATTAAGAATATATATTGTTTCTACTTTCCAGTTAGATGTGCTGAACTACACAGTTCAGCTATAGAAAAGGAGCTCAAGGTTCAATTCCAGAAGGCACTTCATTAACAAAAATGACATATAACCTCCCCACACACTTGGCAGCAACCTGAAAAGGGTTAATGAAGGACCTGTTTGCCTCCCCCATCTGTGAAAAAGTGCCAATCAAAAACCAGCTGCTATAAAAGGCTGCAGCACAGCAGGAATAGGAGTAGTAGGTGGTGAGGTGTTGAAGAAGCAAGCTGTAGGAGGCTTGCCTGCTAAGGAGGGCTGATGGCGCTGGGAGGGGTAGGAAGACTTTGTCCTTTGCTTGCTCCATGCTGGCTTGGAAGCTTGATGAGAAGGTGGGTGTGGGATCCCTGATTTTTCGTGGGAAGGGAACCGAACTTTTAGGTTTGGAAGCTCCATGTGTTTGGTCTTGCTGTTGAGTGTGTGACCTTCCAGGTTTTAGGGAGTGATTGTTGTGTTAAGTGCTACCATAGGGACTGAAGAAAGGTGAATAGGCTTGAAAGGGACTTCTCAAGTATCTCCCTGCCCTGAGTGAAAACCGAATAAAAGCTGCTGAATACCACCCCTCCAACACCAAAACATAAGTTTCATTAAAAGAGGGAACTCTAATGTGACACAAGTATCACTCTTATTACAGGACTCTTGCCTTTCAATAATCCCATTCTTTCTATTCTGTTTTGTGTACATTTCTGCTATTGCTTGCTGTGAATGTGCCGCAGATGCATTATTTAGGAAAAAAAAAAGATAGCATAGTTAAGGTTTTAACCTCAGTAAATTCCTTTTTATCTCCACCCCCAGCTGTGCCAGAGAGACAAAATATAAACAAGGAGCTAGAACTTGCAGGAAGCTGCTGGAGAGGAGGCAGAAGTTTGGCATCCATACAGTCTTGTGCTTGTAAGACATCTTTCCTTATTTGCTTCAGCCTTTACGATTTCTCTAGGGGGATCTGTATATCTCTGTGGGTGTTGGTAAGTACAGGTATAATCCTGGGATCTCATTAAATTTAAAAAGCAGGTCTAGGGGAAAAAAAGGTCATTTAAATTAATATTAGCACAAAAATGTGCACCGGAGCTGGGAGTGGAAAGGCTTAAGGGAGATAGAAAATGCCTTCAGCAAAATAAGATGTAATAGAAGCGATGTGTCAGCTATCAAAGACGTTGACTAGGAGCTGAAAATGGCAGCAGGGATAAATTTATGAAACTTGAGAACTGCAGCTTAAAGTGTTTGGTAGCTTATTTCCTTCATATCTGTTGAAGAGATGGAAAGATGATATAAGAGAATAGGGAATATTCCCCAGATTTGCCTATGTCATTCTCCAACAGATGTGCTGTGGACTGTGTCAGTGATCTGTTTCTCAAGTGCTTAATGGCATACTCATTAGCTTTACCTGTAGAATAGAAAGTGCAAGAAAGAGCATGAGCCAAATGGCAGATCCCTAGATGCTTCACTTGTGTAATCAAGCTTCCTGTATGTGACAGCAGTGGGTTGGATATTGTGGCTGTCTGCTAAGCCACTGAAAACCAGGTAGCTCCCCTGCTTGTGTGAAAGGTAAACCTCTTGAGATTGGAATAGGGAATGGACTCCCTAGTGCTCCTCACTGTTGTTCAAAACTTTCTTACTTGGAGTTGTGCTTGCTGTAATTAAGATGGGACTACTAGAAATGTGAATGTTTGTGTAGATTTCTTACTTTCTTCACTCCTGTGTTATTTTGGTGTCTCTGGTATTGTGAGGTGAGTCTACTGCCTTGTGTGGGGTCCTTGCCTGTGACAACCATCCCAGTAACAGGCTTGCCTGATGCATTTGGTGGTCTCCAAAGTCTATGTTCAGGATCTTGGAGTGCCTGCAACCTGTCTGTGTTTGTGTGACTCTTGGGAAAGAAAAACTTGATGGAGGTTGTGATTCTGAAAGAAATGGGCCACCTTGAGTAATTACTTCCCAACCAGAAGAGTCTGAAGCTGGACCCAGTAGCAGAAGGGTGTATCTGAATCCAAAGTCCCAATGACAGCCTTGGAGCAGCTTAGTTGGGCCTGTTCAGGGAGGCAGGAGAAAGCAACCTGCCTTGATGTGCGATATTCTTTTCTAGCAAGAAATCATAATGTAGATATAGCAGAGAGAAGACAGCCAAACAAACCCTAGCAGAGCAGCTGGAGCAGGGTCCTCTGAGGAGCCGTTTTATACTGAGCCCCATGGGCAGGAGCACTGTGATTGGTCCAGCCCTCCTCCTCCTCATAGGTCCAGCTGCTCTTCCTCACTGTATTTGCCACAGACTAGAGTTGAGCCTGGAGCTGTTGAGGGGGCCTGAAACATCTCAGGTCAGTATGGCCATGGGCAGTCTTTATCCTGGTCCTTGCAAGCCAGGGCAGTGCCCAGTGGTTGCTCTCTGTATGTTCAGCCTGTCCCTGTGCTGACCATTCAGGTGTCTGAAGAAGAGGCATCTTTTCCTGAAGAGTTTATTGGAAGTAAAATAAGCCAGCCTGAATTTTCAAAGCCACTGTTCATCAATTTCTGTTGTTCCTTAATGTATGGAATGATAGTTCATTTAACCTAGTTAGTATTATTAAAGAAAACTAATCTGTCTGCACCTTGCAGAGTTTAAAATTGAGCACTGTGTGTCATGTTTAACAGTATTGGTTGTCCTCTATGGAGCTTGATATGCTACTTGGAGACTTACCTGTATACTGAAATCAAAGATCTTGTACATCATGTAACATAAGCCCAGAGATGCTTCTGTGTATTCAGTTTGGTCACAGGTTGCATGGGATGTTGGTGCCTTCCCTATTGGGAGGCCAGGATGCTACTTAATACCACTTGGCTCTGTAAGGTTTTAGCTCTTAGGTTGTGCCCCCTTTACAATTGCTTTAAAACACTACCTGTGTGGGGGTTTATTTTCTTACAGTGACAAACCCTGGAAATTTATGAAGTGGAAGCAAGATAAATGTATGTCTAGAGGCAGGGACTGAATATGTGATAGAAATAGTGCCTGTGACTTGGTGAACGCTGAGTTACTCCATCTGGGACTGCCATGGCGGTGGCTTCCCATGAATGAGAGTCCTGAGGGTTATTGCTAGCTGCTGCCCCAGCAATTCTAAGAAGCTGCTCCAGAAAGTGTCTTCATATTTTGTGTTTGTCATGTCTGCACCTCCATCTCTTCAGCTGCTTGGGAAATATTCTTGGACAAGACATGCTGACAGGTGGGGAAAAAAGAAAAAAAACCCAAGTAAAGTAAAATGTTGGCTTCTTCCAAAGACAGAAATTTTACCAAGTTGGCTGGGGCTCTAATGTTGCCATATTAGCCATATAGAAAAATGACGTGGAAAGGAAAGCTTGAGTGTAGTTGGGAGTTCTCACAGTCCTGTTCTTGTGTTATTTGTGTTTGCGACAGTATCGGCTTTTTCCACATAAATACCCGGAAGGCAAAATTTCATTTTTTTTCCGGCAGAAGCTCCAATAAACAATCGCTTGGTGCCTGCTCTGCAAACTGACCCTCTTCCTGAGATAGAAATGTGAGGGCTTTGCTTGTTGTCAATGAGCCTGTCATGGTTTTCAACATGTTACTTTGCAAGAAATTCATTTCCAGTGATCAGCTTATAAACCTGCCATAAGGAAGTGTGTTTTCACACTAGTCTAGTGTACTTCTTGTTTTCAAACTCTCAGGGACGTAAAAATACACCAGATTTTTGGCAGCACATGGTTTAGAAATCAGCACCAACGTATCTATTGAACATCTCAAACGGGTAAAGGAAAGGGCAGGTTTCATCAGGGGTCAGTAAACAACGAACATCTGCCTTGCCAATCTTTTCTCCTACTACAGTTTTGTGCAGTCCCAAAAATCCTTCAGACATATGTTGAACAGAGTTTCAAAGCACCCAAGCCTCCTGCTTCTGCTGATATTTTGGCCAGTGCTTAACCCTATGTAGTTCAGTCAGGATTTTCTTCTGACTGCAGCTGAGTCAGATGGGGTGGATTTGGCTAGTGTTTTGGGCTGGGAATTGAGGTTTCTGATTTCCAGCAGGTTAGATGTTCTATGGGCAGAAGCTCTCTAAGCCTCTTGTGCAATTACACAGAAAAAACAGATGAGTGAAGTATTAACTGATATTCTTCACCCCTCTTTGTCAGATCTTGGCATGTGACACTTAGCATTAATGTGCTTATTATAATATGTTCCTGCCCACCACAGTCTGCCCCAATTGGCCATAACATATAGTTTCACAATGGTCTTCAGCCAAGTGAGGGTTTGACCTAATAATGCATCTTACACTCTGCTTTGGAGCTCAGAAGTGCTATGCTGCCTAGGACACCACAGTGCTCTCTGTAGGTCAAGCAAAGCTAGTCTGCCAGCAAGTACTAACCATCTGGTGACCCCTTGCTTAAAGCATCAGCCTTCATTCCATGAACATGCAGCTGGTGGATTGCCAGCAGATGTGTTTAATTCAGAGCCTGAGTTTTATGGTGGTGTGTGGGGAAGAGAAGTGACCCATAACTGAGCTCTACTCTGTCTTTATTGATAGACTGATGCCCAGCAGCAAGCAGCAGGTTACCTTGCTGACCATAATGAGTAACTTACTCATGCTGCTCCACTCTGTCAAAGCATTGGCAAACTGAAGCTTGTGAGAAATCTTCAGGAATAACCACACAGTCAATTGCAACTGCCCAATCTGGGCATGCTTTGCTATTAGTGTCTAAAACCCGGAAGGCTCCCATCCCCTGGCCCAAGCTTGTAGGCAGAAGATGAAAGGGGCCACAGCCAGTACTGGAGACTTAAGCCCAGTCCCAGGAGCATTTTTTGGTAGTCTGGAGGAGTGCCATTCTGTCCAATCCTTACATAATTTCCCTGAATTGTTAAGTGGTGCAAATAGTGATGCTGGTCTTGGACAGAGGTGTCCACTAAGGACTGAGTGGAATTCATTGTTAATTCTCCTCTTTAAATTAATTAGATATTATGTATCCTGAAATATTAATATGACCATGTCTGTATGGAAAGATGGCTTTCTGGATTAAATGAAAGGAAAAAAGAAAAGCACAAAAAACCCAAAGTCAGAACCCCAAATAACACTTTCTCATTTTAATTAAGATCTGAGTCAGGTAGAAGGGAGTGTGCTGATCCTGTGCATAGGAACTTATCCAAAATACTGTGTTGATGATGTTTCTCACCTACTCTGTATGTTTTTAGGCACAGGTTTATGCTTTTTAGAACTATGCTGCTGGAAGAAGGATTTCTGATCTATGTCTTTGTAAATGGAAAGGGAATTAGAAATGTTACAGATGTAGTTGAGTAGGATGTCTGATCAGATGTTGGAGGGAAAAAAAAAAACAACACACTGTGTAACTGATTTTTTTTTTAAATTTTTCCTTAGAAAATACAGTTCCGTCAAAGTGAAAAATTCCTGAAAGCAAGCTGACTAGTGGAATTTCACTCATTTGTGTATTCTCTTTTGTGAAGGAAGAAGGAATATTCAAGCAATGTCTAAATGGTTCATTTGAACATCTGGGAACTCAGGGTTTCAATTTTGAGTTGCTTATACAATGAACCTTAAGTCAAAATGCAAACGGAACAATCTCACAGAATATTTTTATCAAATTTTGAAAGTATTATTCCTGGAGAACCAAATTTTTGGGCTTAGCTTTTATTCTGAAGAAATTAAACAAATAATTAAATCCTTCACAAAGCATGGTATCTCCCCTTGTGGCTCTGTTGGTAATAAACTGTTGGTCAGATTTCTCCTTAAGATAGAACAAGTCTTGTAATTATTTCAGTTTGGTAGTAAAAAAACCCCACTTTATTCTTTGAGAAGTATTTGCTTACATTTAAATTCTATCACACAAAAGTTCAGCTTCCATTCTTCCATTCTTTCTGATGTGTGGTGTCTCATCTCCCCACCAGTCACAGGGCTGTATGTCATAACTGGTATTGTCTGTAAGATTTTTGCCTCTGCTTCCTTGCTAACAAACTAGACAAAGAATCATACACCCTTTGAGCAGGGAATCATTTAATTTATTCAGCTAACAAGTCAGTAAAAAAATGCAAAGGCATCACCCTACTTTTAACTTGAATTTTGCTCACTTTATTGTGATCAGAAATTGAAAAAGCATTTCTTACTCCTGTATTCTGGTCCAAGGCAGTTCTCTTCCAACAGTAGCTGGTGATGTCTGAGATGGAGGGGAAAATGTTCAAAGTCTTGCATGAAAGTAAGTGTTCATTGTTCACAAGGAGTCCAGGCTCCTTGAATCCTCTTCAGGCTCAGTACTACATTAACATGGGTTAAGGACCTGAGTAAGAGTCAAGATGGCAAAATGTAGCTTTTTCTTCATACTAAAGCCTCTCTCAAAATAAAGGATTCTCCTTGGCTGTGCACAAGTGTGAGTACCTTTCAAATGCCATCATGCAGCAGTGATAGGTACAGCCGTTGCACGTCCCGAGGTCTCATCTTCTGGTATTGAGTGCCCCTTGATGTCTGCTTGCAGACATTATGTGTTTTGGTGAATCCTGGTACTCTGGGGTAGTGAACAGGGCTGTAGGAGGCCATTTGTCCATGCATGTGTATTGGGTAGCTTTTCTTCCCTGGTTATTTGGAATGCAGAGACAAGAACAGAAGTAGATAGGCCAAGAATACTTTTTTTAGCATCTCTGTAACACAGCCTTCACCATAGCAAAGATCCAGCTGATCCAGAAAGCTGGATGCTTATTCAGGATTAGTTACCTGCTCCTGGGAATGTTGTGTGGTGCCACTCGCAGCCCTTGAGTTGTGGGATGTGAGCATAGGATTCTTATGTTCTGCTTTTGTTTGATGGTCATACAAGGATGTGATGGCGCTGAGCTGAATGACCCTTTCCCAGCTGTCTCACTTCATACCAAGGCTTTGTTATTGCTGATTGCAAGGAATCAGATTGTACTTACAGGCTCCAAGGTTTGAGTATCCACTGTATAATTCTTGCAGTACTGTACTGAGGCAGGCTTGTATTAATACCACCTCATCTTGGAAGCCTTCAAAGCCTGTCAGTATGTCTGATAGCATTTGGCACTTAGATATGACAGTGAATGGTAATTTGCAAGTGCCTCAAGTGGACAGAAAATAGTTTTCATTATTTTTACTTGATTTAGAGTAGTGTCAAGAACCCTGTAAGAGGTTGGATAATACTTGGGCTGTAGCATTTCCTAACAGGTGGCTGTGAGTGGTACAGCATGTCCCATCCTTGGTGAGGTCTTCAGAGGTTGGGTTCAATTTCTGGACTCAACACTGATCTTATAGATCACCTTGGGCAGAGGAAGCAGCTTGTTTATTGCTTGTTGCAAAATGCTTTGAGAGTTACAGATGGAAATGCTATATAGAGGGAAGGCATTACTGTTGTGTTGATGGGTGTTGGGGAAACATGGGTTACAAAACAAGTGGGTGGAACAAATAAGGAAGAGAAGCAGGAAAGTGGTGGAGAAAGTAGAAGGTGTAATTACTCTTCTCTGCTGCTGTGGGACCTGGGTGAGGATGTCTGGGTGCCAACATGCTCATGCCCTTGGCACCAGGACTGACAAATCGGCCAGTCTACTCTCATGTTGGCTTTCACTGCTGCTCTGTGCAGAACAAATTATGTGCTTTTCCTTTGAAGAAGCTGTAATTACAGAAGAGCCCAGCAGCATTTTCCTGTGGTGGTATTGGGTATATCAGCATTTCCACAAAGTCCCTTGTGAGGGATTTACAGCTCTGTCATTAATATTAGCCACACAGTGGGTGTGTGAGCTGCTTGCCCAAAAGTATTAAAAGGCTGTTGAAAACAAATTTTAGTAGCCATTGCCTAGAAGCAAACTTGTGCTGGTTTGGTAATGTGGTTGTAACCTAATTTGGTTAGAGTATTACTTATTTGTATATACATACTCATATCTGACTTGAGGGTGACTTGTTTCAGCCTATTTTGACTTTGAAAAAAGCTAGAGGCTATGCAGAAACTCTGTAAAGTTTCACTCTTGGTGCATAGCATCCCCTGTGCTGGACAGATCTGGTACCTGCTGAGTTAAATAAAACAGGCTTTTCATCATGCGAACGAGGGGCAGTGCAGAGAACCAGTGAGTATTCGGTCAAAGTGGTTTTGAACATGACTGCAGCTAAAATGCTGTGGATTTTGCACAGAAACTGCAGCTAAAATGCTGTGGGTTTTGCATAGCCACAGTCTTATACTGAAGACAGGAGAAATGCTGAGACTCCAGTTACGTTATTACGATCATGGTGTTAAAACTGAAATATTGGAACCTCGCAGCTCAGTGTGACACAGAACAGAACAAATAACCTTTTATCCTTTCCCATCTTCTTCATTGCATTTGTCTTCTCTGTGAGCTAAAAAATATGTGCATGCTTACTGAAATATACAAAAGCTTTGAATGTCAGAGGTAACGCTGAAGGCTTTTTCCAGTGGATTATCTTCAGTATCAGGAATTCATGGTTCAAAAGGCACTTTCCTCTGGTAGTGGAGTCCAAGGTGGTGTTAATATTTATGGATTTTACCATTCTGAGAAAACGTGTCAGGAAGGAGAAGAACATTTCTCTAGTGTGGAGATTTTCCCT
>NW_009952574.1:2789986-2792977 GCF_000747805.2 Chaetura pelagica | reverse complement strand
CCCTACAAGTAACGAAGATGAAGGAATACAAGAGGCCATGTAATGTCATCAAAGCAAGGCTCCTTTAAAAATCAAGTCAGATCTTGGGATGTCCACAGGATGGTCGACTGGGCACTTCACCGGGTTTCTTTTTGCTTTACATGCTTTGCAATCCCTTTGCTTAGTTGAGGCTTTGGAGTGGAAGTCCTGCACGAGAGCTGTCTTTTCTCCACTCCTGTAGTGCAGGTGCAATGAGTTCCACTGGTGACTCTGCTCACCAATCATATTAATATTTATTACTACAGTTACTGTCATCTCTTAAGTTGGTTAGAAAATGGAGAACAATGTTCTAGGAGACTCTTAATCAACTTTTAAACAAGACCCAACCTGATTTGTGGGGTTTTTTTCTGTTTTCCGTTTCTGAAGATGATCTAAGGTAGACATTTAAGAAAACAGAACAGACAGCTGTATGCCTAGGAACCTTTTTTGTGGGATATACATTCATGTTGAAAAATGGTGTGCAGGAATCCAGATTTAACAATTTTTTAACCTATAAAAATGTGTTTTCTTCTGGAATGTGAGGCTTTATCTTAGTTTAAGAGTAAAAAACCTTGGTCTTGTGTAGGATATCCTGAGGTGAATATCCTTAAGAATTCTTGTACTTCCATGAGTTATAGCTGTTGCCTTTCACCTCCTCAGAAACTCCTCTAGGCGATAAGCAATGGTGTTAATGAGCAACTGAAGGAAACTTTTCCCACTTTTCTCTTTAATTATGTGGAAATGTTGCAATGAAAATTGAAATGGCACCTGGATACATAGTTTGTGGAAGTGTCTTGATGCTAGAACTTCTAAATTTCATAACATGGATGCTTGCACTGCCATTGGAACAAATACAGGCAGGTTTTTAAGTGTAAAATGTAATAATGCTGGTGTCTACATGAATCAGCACATGGGAGCTAGAAACTTCCTGCAGGGCGATGCTGAATAACTAAATGGCAGAAATAATTGCATGTGTGAGCCCCAAGATGGTCTGAAGGACCAGAGAGGAAAAACTTTATCCTCCTGCCTCTAAATCAGAGAGAAAAAGATGGAGGATGTGTTGAACCCTTGTGACAACATTCTAGCCATCTGATTACACCAGTCTTCAAAGGAAGATGTCAGTTTTCCAAGGAGGCAGGAGCCTGTGCATAGCAAGCTTCTGAAAAGAGAAGCATCTATGAATTTTATGTAGATCTTGCTTTCTGTGTGTGGAAGTCCTTTCCATGCCCATGAAAATCATCCTGGCACTTCTGCTGCATCTTGTTGGACAAAGTGCTGGAGGTTCCCATGGACTTTTCCTGTGAGACTTGGACTGGACTTGCTGCTTGGTTGAGTTCACACAACTTAATATACAGGAGGATGTTTCTGAAAATTCAGTCAGTCTAACATTTTAGTTATAATTGAATAATATTGCTGACTTGTTAGACACTCAACCCATTCCATATTTAATGCTTTCAGAATTAATAACTGGTTCAGCCTGCGACATGATGAATGTCCATGTCAAAGTCTAATCATATCTGGCTTTTGTTCCAGCATATTCCATAGACAAAACATTCTTTTATGACTCTCCTAGTCTATGCATTTTTAAAAACAGAGAATAAAAAGTCTTGGCAGCAATCCAGTCACTAGAATGATATCCATTCCAGGAATATTTTTAAGACCACTGCTTGCTGTTCATCCTCCTGGTATTCTTCACTTTGTTCTTCTCTTTACAATTGAGACATTTTCTTTTTCTAATTATTTAAAAATTATATGTGCTTTCAGCTTATTCTAGTAAGAAGACCTAAATTCTCATGATAAAAACTATTTACCTGTATTTATTCACAAGTCATTGCAGTTCTTTAAAATTCACAAAACAAGGTCCAAGTAGGCTGTAACATCAGAGTATGATTGTGTTTCAATCTTCACACCTCTTATGAAATACTCAGATGAGTTACTGCTACTTGAATTTCTATACAGAAATGTGGAGAGCTCTAGGAATGACAAAGGATCTTTTTTTTTTTATGTTACTGAAGCCTGATGAACTAGGCTGCATCAAAAGAAGAGTGACCAGCAGGTCAAGAGAAGTGATTGTCCCCCTTTCCTCAGCTCTCTTGAGACCCCACCTGGAGTACTGTGTCCAGTTATAGAGCCCCCAGCATAAGAAGGAGATGGAGCTCCTGAAGAAAGTCCAGAGGAGGCCACAAAGATGATCCAAGGGATGGAGCACCTCTCCTGTGAAGGCAGGCTGAGAGAGTTGGGGCTGTTCAGAAGAGAAGACTCTGGGGATACCTCACAACTGCCTTCAGGGAAGCTGGGGAGGGACTTGTCATGAGAGAGCATGGGGTAACAGATCAAAACTGGCAGAGGGGAGATTTAGGTTAGATGTTTGGAGGAAATTCATTAGTGTGAGAGTGGTGAGACACTGGAACAGTGCCCAGAGAAGTTGTGGATACTCAGTGCCTGGACGTGTTCAAGGGCAGGTTGGGTGGGAGTCTGAGAAACCTGGTCTAGTGGGAGGTGTCCCTGCCCAGGCAGGGTGGTTGAAACTAGATGATCTTTAAGTTCTCTTCCAACCCAAACCATTCTATGACTGTAGGAAATGTAACACCCAAGTTATTAGAGCAATGTACGGTACCCTGAAAGATCAGAAAGAAGTTAAAGGTTGTATGTCCACTCATCCCAGGCATACCCAGTATTCAGAATGTGGAGAATCTCGCCTAGGGCAAAAGAGGAGTCCAAAAGGATCTATCTAATTTGAAGATATTAGGCTTTACAAAAATAAACCCATACAATAACTTGCAGTCATAAAATTAATGACATTTGAATAACAATGCTTGGAAAAAGAGTTTGGCCTTTACAAAATGTGCACTTCTTGAAGTTGTTTCAGTTATTGATTGTTGGATTATGGCATTTGCAGTAACTTAGAAATCTTGCAATGTTTTAAAGTAGCTTTTTCATTTTCATACAGAGATTGCAGAGGTGCTTGTTCAG
>NW_009952574.1:2760555-2789973 GCF_000747805.2 Chaetura pelagica | reverse complement strand
AGCAGGACATGGAAGAAAAATTCTGCATCCAAATGTATAAGTAACTGACTAGACTTTTATCTTTTCCATTACAATAGTCGCTTCAATTGCCACCCTTCTATGGAAAAAAGGTTTTTTTGACTTGGTTTTATAGAGAAAAAAATACCTTGGAGATGGTGTTTGGTGTTTGGAATGTCTTTGTGTAAGAAAGAAAACTTAATATTAAGACTCTCATGTGCAAACTGGCAGGGATCAAATACTTATACCTCTCTGACATTGAATAACACTTTGTTCAAGGAACAATTTCAAGGTGTTACCTTGTAAACTTGTGGGCTATTTTAGGGCAGAAAGGGTCAATATGATCATCTAGCACTGCTTTCTGAGTCATAGAAATTTAGCCATTATTTTGGATGTAAGCCGAAAGATCAAGTCTGTTTCAGTGCTCCTACTCCCTTCAGGTGCTTTTTCTTCTCAAAAAAAAAAAAGGCTTCATTTTACAATTATGTCCAGTCCAAAGACAATACTGATTTTGTAATTGATGCAGTTGAATGGGGAAAAAATAGGAAGTACATTGACTAATTTTGATTTCTAAAATGCTTATCTGGATCTGGAAAGGGATAGATTTTTCTCATCACTGGTAGGACTCAAGTCAAGATTTGGGATCATTTCAGCTCAGTAAGAAGGCATGAGTCCAGATAGTGGACTAACAGGGCAATTCTGTGACACGGGTCATGGAGGAGGATCTCACTAGATGCACAAATGATCCCTCCTGGCCTTCAGGCTGCTGAATGACTTCATGCATGTTAACCATGATTTACAGTAAATGTGTGCAGTGAAAATTACCAACATAATAAACAGGCTGCAACTTTGTTGTATTTCTTTTTATTTTTCCACATCTGAAGAAAACATCAGAAGACCTATGTAACATGATAGCCTGTTACAAATTATATTACCTGTGCTCTTGGAAGGAAGTTTTCCCTGTGTCTCTAATTGTGAAGGAAAAAGGGGCATATTCTTGTAACAGCTGCTGAATTGTAATAATAAGTAAGAGTTAAGGTCTGTGATTGGTACAAGAGGGGTGTTGATACTTCTGTGAAAAAACGATGGGTTCCCTTTCCAGCTCCTGCCTATTGCTAGCTGGCTAGCTAAAACAAATAACACTGCATGCTAAATATAAGTGGCTAGATCCTACTGTGGATCCATCTGCAAACATACCACATGCCAGTTGCTCTAGGTAGGGTATCTTGGCATGGACATCTGTTTACAGGGAAAGCCTTTTTTTTTTTCTTTTTTTCCACTGCCCTAATTGTTTCCATGTATTTCGGACTTGGGTTTCTCCTATTTCACAGACATGAGAGCAATTAGCCAAGAACTTACAAGCTCAGCAGAGTTAGGGGAGTAGTTTATAAACAAATCAAGGTTGCTCACAAGGCTTGTTTTCTCAGATCCGGTGAAATGGTAAATACAGTCATCTTTCAATTAGTCTGACCAGGGAGGGGGAGATGGGATAACCTGGATAAAGAAAACACAGATACTACAAAACACATGTAAATGAGTCCATAAGATTGTGTGATAAAGGCAGAAAATGGACAAGCTTTAGGATGCTTTTGGCTTAGATTCATGGGTGCTATTGAGCTCCTGAGCTGGGAAGTCTACGCAGCGTGCTGTGATACACCTTAGCCTGAGTCTACCACATGTGGTAGAAGCATCACCCTGGTTCCACAGCCCTAAATCCTGTTTCTCAGTGGGGCCTCTAGTCAGGCACGGGGCTGTGAGCAAGAGCAGTGCAGCTCCTGAGCTGGGTCAGCCTTGGTTGGCCTCTGCCCTGACATCACGAGGGCTTGTGGGTGCAGCCCCGCTCTGTGGTGATGGCTTAGCTGATCTGCTGCACAGGCACCCTGTCCCGTGGGTGGCAGAGCTCCCTACGTGCAAGGCTTTTCCTGGGGTCTAGTTTGACTAGATACTCATATCTGCTCTCTGCATTGTTATTGCTCTCCCATACTTTAATGAAATAGCTTCTCTCTGCTGTTGCAGTATTATCCACTTGCCAATACTTGAACTGTCATTTCCATACGCTTCTCTAAATACACTGCGTCAAAATTCAGGCTGGCTTACAACCATGGGCTTTTCTGAGCTCTGAGAAGAATATGATGGAAAGTATCTTACAAAAAGTTACCTTGTAAATTATACCATAAGCAGATGTACTATGTGCTATCTTAAAAGCTGCTGACCCTTGATCTTTTGGTGTGCTGGTAAACTGAAGTATACTAGTCCACTAAATACCTAAAACCATTGTGTGTGTATATAGCAAAGCAAAAAAAGAGAATATGCTTTTAAAGAGTTGGTGTTGTACAGATTAAGTACTCTGTATCACTTGCTTTCAGAATCAAGCCCTTGTCTATTTTGTCACTGTCAAACCTGGGGAGGACAATGCTGATAAGCAACCACTTTGTAAATGTCTAAGGAGTTGTTTTTTTAAGAAGAGCCAGGTACATGTATACTAGTTGTCTCCTTAGCACAGAGCCTCTCCAGCACTCTAACCCTATACTTTAGTCACTACTGACAGGTAGAGGGCAAATTTGCATAATGAACTGCTTAAATATTCAGTTTTATCAAGGCTTCAAGGCACTATTTGTCCTCCGCATCTTCAATAGCTAGTGACCCTATCTAAATCAACATCATTTGTCAAATCAAATTAGGCTTGTTGTTAATTTCAGACAGTGATGTTCATCTTTTTGATGCTTTCAAACAACTCTGAGGTAAATCCCTGTGACATAATGCTGCTCAGATATGCTAAATGAGTCACTTGTTCAATGCTGCAATTGTCAGAAAAATATGAAACTTAGCTCTAAGGTAAATATTGTTGGGTCACTTGAAATGTATGCAAATTTGACATTTCTCTGCTGATTAGCATATCTACACATCAAAGTTTTCTATATATCACATCAGATATTTTTGATTCAGGAGAGTTAAGGTCAGTGGCACTTGGCATACTCTTTACTTTGCATCAGACAAGATGAGAAACGAAAATCTTCTCAGGGAAACTTTCCAGCTCAAACCTTACTTTGCTGAAACAAGAAGATGGCAGAGGAGGAAGGGGAAAATAGCAGAGGTTCCTGTTTTTTCAGTATAAAAATAATAAAGAAACATACAAATTATTAATTTAACTAATGAATTTGAAAGGAAAAAATAAAAAAGGACTTGGTTAGGTATTTGGGTGCAGAGAGCAAAGAGCTCCTCTTAATCTCTGCAATGAATCTGCCTATGAAAAGTATACATCCACATATAGATGTTTGGTTTTGAAATTAGTCTTTTTTTAATGCCAAAAAAAACAGAGGTCTTCCCTGTTCTTTTCAAAGTTGGGGTTTGTTTTGTAATTCGAGTGTGTCAGGGAGTTTTGCACTGTCCTGCTATGGATTTATCTGCCTGTGATGGAGCAGTACAGTTCATAAATTCATTAGCTCAGTGATTGCTTCCATTGATGCTAATATAACTGGTCACAAGAGTTAATTGTTCACACATTTTACACATCAGACCTTTAGAGACAGATCATCAATAAATTGTCAGTGGATTCAGGTCTCTAAAACTGTGAAAATCTGTTGTGTTCAATGACAGGTGGGTGTCTTGGTTTGTATGGTCCTAGGCTGCCATGTACATCTTTAGGGGAAGGCTGATGAAGTCCTGATACCTGACTAGATCAGTGTCAGTGAGAGTAAGGAATTACACAACTCACAGAGATAATTTTGCTGAAGAATAAACTCCATGCACAAGTGCAGTGACTTCCTCTTTTTCTGGAGTGGAGTGATTTAGTCATGTAGGGTATTTTTCTTTCAGAAATAACCCAAGTATTTCACCTGCAGCATGCAGCGAATGCCAGCAAAAATTTGTTTTAAAAATAAACATTTTTCTGAATTAGCGGAGCAGAAAGATGTGTCAGACACCACAAGCATATGTTTATTTTTCTTATTTTCTCCTGTAGCTGAAACATGGCCAAACTCTGGTTGCTTCTCCTTTATATATTGTGTGTGTAGGTACATACAGAGAAAAGTTTTATACTTATTCTGTTCTTACTATTTGGAGACCTTACATCCCACATTCTAGAAACGACTGAATGGACTTCTTAGACTCCAGAAAATAAGGCATAGAAATGCTGGTTAATCCATTATTACTGCAGGGCATATAGCACCCCTCAACCACATTAGTAGTTGATGTTTGATGATAAATCAATAAGAGCTTTTATCTTCTAAGTAAAAGATATTTTATTCTCTTCCGCCTTTCCCTGATGGGTGATGTAAAACCAGGAGCTGCACTCACATTCTTAAGGCAAGATTTTTAAACTATTTTGGTGTAAGATTCACATTTGCAAGCTGCCCATGCTTCCCATATTGGCAATGATTTTGACAAATGTAAAAAGTCACTAATATTTTGACACTTTCACTGCCCAACTATGATACCAGCTGGCTGTGAATTCAGTTATTCATTGTTCTGCTGTATTTTAAAGACTGGTCCAGAGCCAATGTACTGGACCAGCTCCATTCATTCATTTTCAAGATTGAAGTTTCAGCTAACTGTAGTGGCCATTTTTCAAATAGATTTGGAAACTTCTTCCAATTTAACAGGATCATACACAACAGAAAAAGTCAAGAGTGCATGTAGATTTCAAGCTCTTCAAGGGAAGGTATATATATAGATTTCAGCATGAATCAACCTAGTCTTCAAAGGATTTCTCACTGCTCTTATTCTTTAAAAGGCATGTCCAGTGTTTTCTTCACAATAAAGCAAGCAAAAAAAGAAAATCTTCATAATTATAAGGTGGATTTAAAAGAAAATTGAACTAAGGTATAACTGGACTCTTAAAATGAGGAATCACTATACTGGACATATGCTGAGATGTACAGGAACTCAGTCATTACTTTTAAATAAACTTAAAAAGAAACTTACACATTTTTGGCTCCAGGTAGGCAAATACAACTTTAAAATGGACTGTGATGGAGCTCTCGGGAGTCCTTAGTGCACCTGCAGTGCAGCTGGGAAGTACAGGACCCTTCCTCAGGCCAGTCGTTTCCCATCTGAGCATCCTGGAGAGCAGGTATACTTCTAAGTTAGTAGGTCCTTTTGAAGTTCCTCTTTTAACAAATACAACATAATGTGCTTACTTAGTAGGTCTTCTTTATTGTGCCTGCTAACGTTTTACACTATTTTCCAAAGCCAGTAACAATATTCATCCCTCTGGCTTGTAAGTCACTGATTAAAAAACAGATTGCCAGCAGTCATCTGCTATTGTCTGGCTTCTTAAATTCTGTTTCTGGTTTAATTTACTTGATTGTTGCATGCACTATTCATGAGTTCTATAATATTCCAAACTTTAATTTCAACAGATTAATTCTTACTAATTATTCAACATATGAACCTGCACATGAGAATTGTACTGTATGCACCATCCTGAGGCACAGAATGCAATGTCGAGTCGTTTTCTGATTTCAAGTGGAAAACAAACTAATTATGTGGAAATATGATAATATATTGTGCTGCAGGGACCAGCCCTTTGTCTGTTTAGAAATGTTTACTTATGATCGGCTCCCTGTGTTATTTCTTCCAGGAGGAGCTGCCCTTTCTTAATGCATAAACATTATTGACTGGTCCATGATTCTTTACTTCAAGAAAGCTGATTTACATAATTTTATATTACTTCCGTCTGGTGGAAACAAACAAGACATCCCAGGGAAGTAATAATTGAGCTTGCTGTAGCAATCTTCTGGAGAGATGAGACACTGAAGTCCTTGGAAGTGAAGGATCACTTATTTCTCTTTTATTCCTCCTTTTTTTTTTTTGGAAGCCATCATGTAGCTGCACCTCTGTGCTGTTTGGTTTGATGCATCTCAGCACCCAGCACTTCAGCACAGCAGGGGGTGCAAATCGACCACCTCAGAATTCAAGGCAGAACTTGCTTTCTCGGTTTTCTGTCGAGGTACCCCAGTCGAGGCTATGTGGGTAACATAGGTGCTGTGAAATATCAGGAGACTGGATTATTCCTTGTTTGGGAGCTGCCTGGTGAAGTCCTGTTGTGGTGGGTGAAGCTGTTAGCAGTCTGGCCTGTGGTCTCAGCCTCACCAGGCTAGAAGCTGTGGCGACACAGCAAACCTCACTGTAACACTGCTTGGCTGGAAAAGATGTGATTTAGTCAGATATGGGAGGTGAGGGGGAGGGGAAGTAAGCCCCCACAGGAATACTTTTTTGCTTCCCATGCCATGTGAAATGTAATATGTGCTACAAACTGAATGGTTGAAATATGTTTTCTGAAATTAATCACCAGAGAAAACGATAAAAATAAAGGAGGAATCAAGTTTCTTCAGGGACCCTGATCAGTAGTGGCATTATGTAGCAAGCCAAGGCTCTATGAAAACAAACACCAGCAATGATGGAAGATAAAATCTGGTCCCTAGAACTACATTTTAATAGACCTTGGGTGATACAACATATCTTAGCATAATACTTGCAACCCCCTATGAAGCCAACTCTCAAATAACAGGAGTATTTTATTTTTCCATCCTTCCATCTTCCACAATAATCTGCAGATTATGAACTTTACAGGATGAAAACATTTTAGTATTTACCCCACTTAATTTTGGCTTTATGATGGCAAAATAGTTTGCAAATTGTCTGCTTTCTGGTTAAGCTGTATTTTTTGCTATTATTTTTACTGTGCCTTGCCTAAAGATCATAACAAATGATTAGAAATACATGTAGGTAATTCAAACAAAATCCCTGTCCTAAACCTTCCTATTTTAGGATCCAAATTTCAAGATGCCTATCATCCACATAGCCATTTTTCTTTTAATAACTCTTAACAGAAGTTTGCAATTACATTATTCCTGTCTTAAAGTGGAAAAACTGAGTCACTCCTGTGACATGGAGTTATTTCACTCCTTGCCAAAATAAAGTCTTCTCTCCTTTGTGCTGCCTTAGTAGCTTAGTCCCCTCATTCTCTGTATCCACCTGTCCTGACCTTGCTGCTCTTAACTTCCTGAGAGGAGGGATGGAAAGCAGAACTGATTTTGAGAGTAATCCTTTCATTTGTTCCAGCCACTGATTTTTCCAAACTTTTCCTGCTACAAAGGAAAATGGAGGAATCTTTTTCACAATGAATATGTTCCCAGAGAGACTAAGACAGCTCAGGAAGGATATGCAAATTCAAAGAGGTAGCACAGATGGGAAATCTTAATATTAATTTTAGATATTGCAATCAGGTTTGATATGAATCTTAAAAGTATTCTCTTAAAAGGCTCTGGTATAAACTTGGCATGATATCAGTTAAAGATGGTCTTGTTCAGACTTAATGAAGTGATCAGGGAATGGGGAGAAATATGTGACTATATGGATATGATGATTATTTTTCTCATTTGGGGTCAGACTTGAAAAGTAATTTGCTCCTTTGCTTGGAAATAAAGACCATGAAAGACTTCCTTGGGAAATGGCTGTAGAACATCTCTTAGTAGGACTTAAATAATTGAAATGTAAATATGATTGTAACTCAGCAGACTGTGTTTTCTCTGCCACAGCAGTGCTTAGTGTGTTGGAAAGGCAACACAAGGAAATGGGAGAAAGGAGGAGGTTCCCCCGGTTCCATGGTGTACTATGGATCCTTCTACAGCCTGCAGCAGTACCACTGGCCGTAGGCTGTGATCTCCTCTCATCTCTATCTCAGCAGTGTCAGATCAGGTCAGCCCTTGGCAGAGAGATGTTCCTAGAAAAAAAATAATTGGAGATGTTTTCAGAAATAAGACGTGACTGAAGGTAGTTGGCTGAGGCTGGATCAGGGCCCCTGGCTGGGGAAGAGTTTCTGCCACCTTTAGCTCCTCACCTGCAACCAAAGCACTTACAGGTGTGATGAAATGCCTTGAGCAGGATTAGGTAAGAAGATTTCTAGTAGTGCAAGGAGATGAAACTATCTTCCATGTCCTGAGCTACTGCTCTGAAAAGGGCTGTCTTCTGATCTATGTGTTGATTCCCTTCTATTCAGCTTTCATGAATCAATTTTTATTTTTTCCACAAAAAATGTAACTGTATACAAGCATAAAATGAAAAAGAGAGGATTTTCTCCCACTTGCCTGGAGAGCTGGGAATTCTCTGGGCTGGCTGATGTGGCTGCCTGGGCAGTGTTAATGCAGGAGATATAGGACTGGGTAGAGGTGAGAGGACTTCTGCAAAGCCTGAAGTCTGTGTCTGACTGAGGTGCCACCTAAGCACAGTTTAAGCACCGAGCTGAGAGCAGTCTCTTGCCCTTACAGGTGCATTACAGAACCCCACCAAGATATCTGCAGATGATGGGGTGTGGGATGCTCATGCTTGTGCCATCAATTAATGCCTCTGCACTGGCATGAAGCAACTTGTTAATTCCTGGCATCTCTTAGCATGTGGCTGAGTGGATTAAATTTTGGTGCCTTCTACAGGTGCTATGGAAGTTTGCTCTTTGCTGCTTTGACCTACCTTGAGTCTCAGATGTTCCCTGTTTCAGACATGAGCATTTTGGCTGGAATTTGTAGTAACCTCAGGTGGTTTTGCTCAAAATGCAATAAGGCAAGATACATCCTTCTTTCTGGTTAAAGGGAGCTCTTTCAGTACCCCCCTCCAGTTACATTGAGACTCCCTCTTTTTTTCCCTTCCTTTCTATTTGTGTGTCTCTTCATGGAAGGACAGGTTCCCCCTCTCAGCCCACTTTTTCCAGGTGGTTGGTTCTCTGCAGATTTACCTGATTTGTGCTCTGCTGTCTTCCTGCATCACCTTATCACTACTGGCAGGATGGGGCTCACAGGACATGTTCTTAAAAAGGTCAAGCTCCTGCTCCACTGAGGATGTTTATTAGTAATCCATAGAAATCCTAAGGAAGATAAAAAGCTGTATGTTCTCAGCCAGTTAGGACATCTGAATGGGGACATGTCATGCACCTGTTCTGTTTCTGATGCAACGCCAGCTCCTGCAGGCCAGGTCCACATCCTCTGGCCAGAATTTGTGGACATCATTTATCCTGGCTGCATTATCAGAAATTGCCATAAATCAGGACTGAGCATGCCCAGTTTTACCATAAACATTTATTGTGTTTTTGCTGTGGGTTAGCTGGTGTTACCCATACTGGATTTCAGTGGAAAGAAGCCTGCCATGACCTTCTCACTCTCTATAACTAAAGGAAGTTGTAGCAAGGTGGGGGTTGGTCTGTTCTCCCAGGTTACAGCAATAGAATTAGAGGAAACAGCCTCAAGTTGTGCCAAGGGAGGTATAGATTGGAAATCAGGATAAATATTTCAAGCATTAGGACAAGTTGCCCAGAGAAGTGGTGGAGTCACCATCCCTGGAAGTATTTAAAAAACGTGTAGATACAGCATGTAGGGCTATGGGTTAGTGGTGGTTTTGGCAGTGCTGGATTAACAGTTGGACTCAAAGGTCTTCTCCAACCAAAATTATTCTATGACTCTATATACGCTGAGACACTTTTGTTGAGGGAGTGACTGATCCAAAGCCTGTTGAAAAAAAGGCAAAGAACAGTCTTGTCTCCAGTGGCTTTGGATCAGGCCCAGATTAATGATCATAATATACTGGGTTTTTTTTTCATAATTTTGAGAATGGCTTTTTCTTTTGTACAACAAACCATAGCTAAGGGGAGTGGGGAAGAAAGGAAGGCAAGAAGAACCACAGAACCTGTGCTAAAGGAATTTAAAATGAAAAATACATTAAAAATTTAGTATGTGAGCAAAACCAGGCTACTTTGCTCTCAAAGGGTGAAAGGGAGGAAAAATTATTATTTTAATATACACCAGGCAGGGACAAACACAAATCTGACCACGTCTGAGCACAGAGAGCCACAGCTTTGGCTTACATTGAGAAGTCCTGGCAAATCTCTCTGTTTAAAAGAAGGAGTGAGAGAAGGAAAGAGCCAGATCTGCCACACAAGCTCCTACGTGTTTGCATGAGGCTGTACCAGCTTTGGAGACTTTTTGCTTGATTTGAATGCATAGGTGTGAGAACAGGAAATGCCATATTTATATTTACTCCTTATGGGGCTCAGGGGTCTTTTAAAGAGTTCAGGGAATTAGTAGAAACAGTTACACAAGTTGTGTGTCATTCTTGCCAAGGCAACCTGATAACTAAGAGTTGGACTCTGAAAGTGGTGTAAATCTAACAGCACTGGGACTGCGGGAACTAAAAGATCTTTAGTGGGGAAAGACAGTTTTCTCAAGTGAGCAGAGTGAGTTTGGGTTGGCTTCATCTGCAGGGAATGATGGCCATGCAGAGATTCTCAGTGAGATTCTTTGTGTCCCACCTGGTCTCACTAGTCCACCTGTGAGCATCACCTTCCACATGGATACATTGAAGAGTGGTGGTCAGACATCTTTCCACTTTCCATATCTTTTGAATTTTTCTAATGGGCTACACTGAATTCCCCATTATATTTTTTTTTTCCCAGGTACTTAGTGACAGAACAAGAGGGAAGGGCTTCAAGCTGCAACAAGGGAGGTTCAGACTGGACACCAGGAAAAAAATTTTCATGGGTCATTTGGATGTGGTGTTAGTGGATATGGTTTAGGGGAGAACTTTGTAGAGTAGGGATGATAGTTGGACTTGGTGTTCCCAAAGGTCCTTTCCAACCTGAATAGTTCTATGATTCTAAGTGTAGCCACAGCCACACATCACTTGATGAGAACAATGAGGGAGGACACTCAGCTTGACAGCTAGGGTGTAAAACTCCCATTCTTTCCTTAAACACAAAAATGATGAAAACATTTATTATGAAACATATTTTCCATTACTGTATTGTAGAATGTAAACAAGTTCTCATGACATATGGGGCCATGTGTTTCCTTAAAGAGGTGTTATGTATGTCAGAAGCAGCATATGTACCGTGTGATACAGCTACCACCATGGTAAGCATTTGTTATTGCCTAGTGAACAGGTGCATAAAATCCCCATGTAAACAGATGTCATAACTGCACTGACATCTCTTACTCATGTCTACTCCTGCAAGAAAATGAGGGGGTTTGTTTCCCCCTCTTGGGTGTTTAATGTGGATGGCCTAGACTTGCATATTTGCATCCTCCCTCTTTCACGGACATAACTGCTTTGAAGGAAAACTCACCCAGAGAAGAGCTGTTTTCTGTAAGAGACTCTATGGTAATTCTCTTTCCACAGGTTTCCATACAGACACTGTATGGAATATGTGCACATTCAGTTTCAAAACCAAACTAACTCAGTACAGAGAGTCCTGAAAGGCACAATCAGACTTTCTCTGGGTTTGTCTTTTAGCCCCTAGAAGACATTTCCCCATGAGAAAAAAAGGTGGACTAGTGAGACCAGGTGGGACACAAAGAATCTCACTGAGGATCTCTGCATGGCTAAGATTCCTTGCAGATGGAGCCAACCCAAACTCAAGGTTTCAAGGTTCAAAGAAGTTCAGGTCTCAACTGGTCAGTTTTAAGGTCCAATGCCGATGAAAACAGTAAAACAAAATAAAAAATGTTAGAGTGCAACTTATATTTGGGTGCAAAGCAGGGCATAGTTTTTTTACTTGCTGTCAAATGCCCATTTCTGGTCACTTTGACAAGAGCAAATGTCATGTATTGCCTGTGTGGAGCTCTTGAAATACTAATGTCACCTCAGGAAGGGTGTCCCAATGGCTTTGGAGCCCCATCTTTTAGTTCAGTCACCCTGGAACTGAGAACATGAATCATTACTTCATATTCATCAAACGAAGCAGGTTCCTGCTTGAAGGTTGTCTATTGCAACCTTCTGAGAAATTAACTTGGATATATTTTGAGCTTGAGTATGGTTTGGTTGAGGTAATTCAGATTTATGCTGCCACTTAAAGATTTTTCCATTCAATTTCAATTGTCAGTGTTTCCACCACAAAGACTTTTCATACAGAGGAATCTTTGTCCTCAGTTCAATCCTCACTTCTGAGGCAAGACTTTGACCTACAAGTAAACTAAGAGCACTGTGAAAGCTCAGAAAAAGAAGCTGTTATTTCTTATGGAAGACAGGTGCAAGGGTAAATAATTCTTATTATAGGGAACTTTTTCTTGATATTTACCCTAATTGGCACTTTTTGGGTTTCATTTTTGTGGAGTTAGTTAACAAGAGTGAAAATCAGAATCTAATTTGTTAGGTTAATCCACCCATTATACACAAAATTGAAGTGTGAGTGTTAGAGGTATGTGGGCAAACAACTTCTATTATTTTGATGTAAGGAATGACACATTGCTGTATTCTTCAAATGCATCTTTTCTATGTGTAGTCATTCTGCAGCACAGTATTCACAACTATTTTAGGAGCTCACTTGATATAAAAGAATGGATCAATAGATAATTTATTCCAAAATATAATAGCCTAAGTTTGTCAGTTCTTTTTGTACATAGTGTTAATAACAAAGAACTATCATGAGTTTCACAGCATGTCCACCCCAAATACTTTGTATTATCTTCAATCACCTCAACCTCATTTATCACATGTATATTACAAAAAAGGGGCATTTTCATTTATTTTAAACTATCTTCCTGATAACTTCTTTAGGTGTCTTTTGAGAAATACAAACAGTGTTTGGCTTTTTTTCCCTTATTTTGTATTGATTTAGATTTTATACAGTGCAATATTTATTCCTCTATCCCAGTCTCCATTCCAGACCGGAAAGTCCTTGTCTGTTTTGGCCAAGCTTGGACAAGTAGAATAGCTCTATGAGATCTGACAAACAGGGTCCACAGAGCACTTCAAAATCTTATGAAGTATGTCAATGGTAAAATGATAATACAACTATAGAACTAGATAAACTGCACTTTTAGTGACATTTTCTGGCTTATACTTTCTGTGTTAGCCTCTGATTTTCCTGGGGCTTGTGCAATATGTTAGGGCATAAAGGTACTCTTGCCCAAATGTATTTGAGG
The DNA here is from genome assembly GCF_000747805.2 of Chaetura pelagica. Taxonomy (NCBI): domain Eukaryota; kingdom Metazoa; phylum Chordata; class Aves; order Apodiformes; family Apodidae; genus Chaetura; species Chaetura pelagica. The sequence goes on along the minus strand of NW_009952574.1, from coordinate 2,777,068 downwards.
ACAGAGATACACATTTTGAGTACTCTGTGGGCTGAGTATGTGCTTTCCTGGGTTTGGTTTCAAGCATGCTGCTCCAGTGTGCTACCACACTACAATACTGGTGCTGAAGTAACTCCTTTTCCAGAAAGTCTGATGCTCCCAGGACACCACAGAGCATCTCTAGCCTTCAGCATCTGCAGGGCAAAATTTAATCCTCCTTTTGACTTCTGAGAGAATGTCATAGCAAAAAGTTAAAATGAGACACCTCCCAGCACTGGCTGACAAGGCTTTAGCAGTGCTCAGTTTCATGTATAAACAATTCCTCTTTCTTAAAAGTGTTCCTTTAATACACAAAAGCGTAAGATTTTTGTCCTTAGGATAAATTCTCAGCTGGTGGAATCATACATAAGATTCTGTTTCTTCCTTTACAGAAGCTTGATTTTCATCCCACAAATACATTTATATGGAGAGAATATATATGTATATTTATAAAAATACAAATATATTTGTGGTTTATTGCCACAATTACACTCAACTCAACTTTTGAATTTATAATTGTACGTGGAATAGAAAGGATAGCAAATCTTGTTTGAATTAGAATTTTGAACAGTCATTTCTTTTGAATACATTCCCTCCATTTCTTCATTTTATTTATCACATCTACATAAATAGAGCAAATTTGAAAATATTTCAGAAACATCATGTTGACTCTTAATCCTTTATTTCTGATGTTCTTTAGAAAATGATGATGTTTTCAGCTTCAACTGTGTTAAAGTACACAAGTACCCTTTAAAATACTGATTGTAATCCTGTTTTCAGGCTTCTGTGCCTTGAATATGCTACTGAAATTTGTAGTGAGCTCTTACCTATTAGCTTCTTTTACAAACTCTACTGAACTGCACTATTACTCCTGTACTTGGGTGTCTCAGAATGCTGACAAGCTTTATGAATGGGCGAATGGCATCATTTGAAAAAGAAAATAACTTGAATTCCCAAAGGAAGAACAGTTTCCCAGCATTTTTAAGGCAGCACACAATGTTCCATCAGTCTGAAGCCAGCCTTTTTTTGACTTCTTTTCAAGTCAGGAAACAATATGATCAGAACCTACAGAAACTTGGCATGATAATTAAATAATCGTTTTTCTTCCGATGTCTGATCAAGCTGGCTGGGAAGAACAAAATCCCAAAGATGAGACAAATTTTATTTTGCAGTTATACATAGTGAGCAGTTTCTGAGAAATATCATTTCCTCACTGCAGGGAACCAGTGCTCACTAATAGCAGAGCCAAGCAAAATTTCTGAAAATTGTTATTGGAATGTTTACATAATGAGATCATTTCCCCCCCCCCTTATGAAGTACAGGTGCAAAACCTAAACATTCTGCTCCCAGAACTGTAACTTTCCAGCCATTTCTTTCTTAAGCAGTCCTTGCAAACTTAACCAGCCAACTATTAATGGCCTATGGACAACCTTAGTAAATCTTTTTCTTTTCTTGCTTCCTGCAGCTGTACCAATGCAAAAAAAACCCCCCACAAACCCTGACAACTCCAAATGTTTCTGCTCCTTAATTTTCTTTCTCTCTGTTTTATTTCTTTGCTCATGTTTTGTCTCTTGAGGACCAGTCAACCTACAGAAGAGCATCTGCTGGACCCTGAGTGGGGAAGCAGACGTGGAAGCCTTGCAAAGATAAAAGCCAGGAGTGGGTTGGACCCCAGATGGTGAGTGTGTGCTGTGAACAAGGAGGCATTTTCTCCTTCAAAAGAAGGGAGGTAGCACCCTCTAGCACTGAGCCTTTGCTACCACTCCAATGGCAGGCACTGCCAAACATAAATCAGAGCAATAACAGCCTCTGCTGGGGATTCAGACCCACATTTTCCTGCATGGAAGATAAAATCTTTTCTGGTTCTTAATTCAATCACATACCCAACTGGCAATCTTGCATATCAAAATGGGAATCCTGGGAGGCTGCTGGAATATGCAGATCAACAGAAGCTAATTAGCATTTACTTGCAGCCATCCTTAACTGATTGGCAGCACAGCTGTGGGGACCAAGCAGAACATGCTGAGTTGCATATTTGTATGGCCACCTGCCATTTGGTGGGATCCAAAATAGTGTAAACTACCACTTCATAATAACTCAGTGACCTTAGTTTTGAAGTAATATTGAATAGACATATTTGGTAAGTGTATAATTAGTGCTTATTTCACCTGACATGCAGTTCAACAATAGGCTGTGCAGCCTCACCTTCTTAATTTGACATGTTGATGTCTTAATTGAGATTGACAACTTGTTAGAGAGGTGCTGTGTTTCCAACACAGGCTGAGATCTACCCATCATCACCAACTTTCCTCAGCATATGAAACAATGTGCTTTTAATGCCTTAAAACATATTCCAGCTATTCAGAACAGAACAATCAAACGTGGCTAGAGCTCATAGATTAAATCAACGAGTCCATTTCTTGCAGGGGGGTTATGTAAGGGTTTTTATTACCTTGCTCAAAATTTGCAGTGGAGTGGTGTGACCCAGAATGTAAAAATGGCAGGAAGGTTAACAAAACTAAAAGGCCAAAGCAGAAGGTTCAGGCAGAAGGAATGTCAGCTTTGTAGGCCAGTTCATAGAATGGAGGTGAAGTGAAAAACCATGACAAAGCTGCACCCATAATTAACCAGTTGAGATGAGAGTGGTGCCTCTCATAGTTAAAGAAGCAAAGGTCTGTAGCCTAATTGCATCTTCATCCTAATCTGGAAGTCTTGGTTACCTGGATGTTGGGATAGCTGTGCTTGCCCATCCCTAGAAGTGTTCCAGGGCAGGTTAGATGGAGCTCTGAGCAGTGTGATCTAGTGGGAGGTGTCCTTGCCCTTGCAGGGGGCTTGGATCTAGATGATCTTTTAGCCACACTGAATCAAAACAAATGCCTCATTCAGCTACTGGAAGAGAAAAAGCCCTCAACTTGACTACTAAGAAACCCTGCCAGATAAGTAAATACTTCTGAGCTAAGGCTTTGTAGGCAATTTATGGCTATTACAATTAACTTTGCAATACGTAGTAAATACTGCAAGGTATTGTAGCTGTAGACTGCTGGTCTGAAGGCAACAGAAGGTAACAGGAATTCTTCCATTGTCTTGGGCATACTTGGATCACTCCCATGAATATCACAAAACTGTCTAACTGTTTCTGGATGTACACAGGGATGCCCTCATGTTAAGGAGGTCATATGTGTCAAAAGACTTGCTCCTGCCCAGATGAATGTTAATTTCCCAAAAAGTTACTTAAATGGCTTGCTTTTAAGGATCTGAGCAGGCTCAGTAGCTGATTGAAAGTAGAGTGGAAGAGTTGTAAGAGTCGAAGCTGACAGGCAACTTGACAGCCTGTCAGGCAGGTCGCTGAAGCTCTAGGCTTTATGTACATGTGGGAAGCCAGGAGCCTAAGGGGCATTGGCTCCTGCGCCCCAAGACTCCCCTTCATCTGGGTCTTCCAAGTTCCTGTCTTCATATTATGCAACCAAGATGAATTTTTATTAGAATCTTGTCCAAATTGTTTGATAATTTTTCAAATCTTCTAGATTACCTTATTTTCCTTCCAAATCACAATGAAAACAAACTTCAGAATATTAAAATAATTCCTGTGCCAGAGTTGCAGATCTTCATCCAACTCTACTTTTACATTGTGTCACAATAGAGTTGTGTGACTGAGCTATGTCATGCTGCATCATGCTGTGTGAATGACAGCCTGACATTAGAAGTGCTCATCACAGTGCCATGTCTGTAAAGATGTTCAAAGTTCTGCCAACAGACATGATTTTTGGGAAAATGTGTATTTGCTAAACTGCAGAAGCAGTAGTAGGGGTAAGGCAGTGAATTAATTCTTCATCAGCTTACTGTGTTGTTGTGGAGCTTGTAAGGGCTAAAATCTGATGGTGATCATGGTGTGTTTTTACTTTGAGATCTGGTATGCATCATCCACACAAACATCTTCCTGAAGACATCTGTGCTGGTAGGTGCTGTCAGCTCCACCCTCGGCATCTCTGACATAATGGCTGTTGAAGTGGGCTGTTAAAGAGCTGCTTATTACCTTTGACCATGAGTTTGTAGGAAATGACAAAGAGGCAGCTCATTTGAAATTAAGGCAGGGGTTACAAGACACTGTGGTGAGCTGCATGAACATCTCCAGGTGTTCCTGGGGAATAAATTGACCATGCTACAGTGCCATGTACTGTTGCATGAGACTTTCACTCTTGGGCCAGAGTGTGGCATTTGCAGGGTGACTCCTCCATTGCCTTTCCAAAGAAATGGGCTCTCTGTTAGGGGGCTTAAGAGGCTAAAGATGTCTAAATATGACAAAGCTACTGGACCCTGCAGAGGGATTGCTGGGAAATATTTTGTGCCGTCCCTGAGGTTGGAGAGGGTGGCTTTGGTAGCATTAAAGTAAATTACATGCATGTCAGCTTCCTGCTAGTGAAGAAAGCCACTCTACCTGTTTAGGAGCACAGTCTGGGTTTTCACTTAGTGGAAGCATCCACCTCTCACATCCAGGTGAGGTCCCACGAGCAGCAGGACAGTTCATCCACCAGGCAGACTCTGGGACACCCATTCACTAGTTTTGTCCTGATCTGTGGTGATGCTTTAATAGTTAATTGGACAACTCCATTTTGAAAGCCTGTGCTGCAAGTGAAATGGGATGCAGTCCTTGCTGAAGACTTTTGCTTCTTTTCCACTATGCAAAATAACAAAAAAGACTAATCTTAAAACTGCTCTTAATGAGTATAACCAAACTATTAACAGTAGTAAACAAGAATACATTTGCTCATAACTTGTCATATCAGTGTAATAAATTAAGCCAGAAACACATTAACATTTGACAGCTTAAACAATGCAGGAAAAAATACAAACCTCACAGGGACTATGTGAAGCATGTTGGCAGTTTAACAGACATTTTGAGATGTAGATACATATATCAACCTTTCTGAATTTAGTCTTGATAACTCCTTTTCCTCTGTGTGCCAAAACACTGCCGTGTGAAGACTAATGAGTTCCAGATTTGTTTATCTTTGGTGGCTAAGGCAGATTCATGAGCCCCTTGAACCTATTTTACAGCGGCCATGTGATACCAGCGTGCAACACCAGGGGCAGAAATGTCTCCTTTCTGCTGATGGATATACGGGGTGTTAAAAGATCTTACAAGAAAGATGTGCTTGGCCATCTGATACACGGGACCATGTCATATCTGTTTGGGATGATCTATATGAGTGAATTGTCCTGCCTTTTAGCTTTCATATGTGTTTTATGTTTATGTCCAGAGGTGTAATAGCAAATGCTTGGAATAAATCTCACACATGAACTAGGGATTATTACATCTAACAGCAAGATTTCATGTCACTCACCAAGTTTTTGTATGGGTGCTTGTTTTTTTCCAACCTTTTTTCATATTTTGTGAGCACTCAAATAAGCATTGTAGCTCAGGAAGACCCTGGGCCACCTATATGAAGCCTTTTCCTTTTGCTTTTCCCCTGTTTGAGCTCTACTTTTTATTTGACTTCTTAGTATTTTGCTTTTCCACTAATTGGGGTCTTTTTTGTGTTTTAATGTGTGCCTTTAAGATCTGTGGCCGCTCCTGGTGAAAAGAGGGGCCTCTTTATCCAAGTTAACATACAGCATTTTTGTGTAGACTTTTGTGAACGCAGAGCAGTGGTCTGAGCTGGTGATTTGTTTGTGGATTTAATCTTTACTCATTTCTGAAGAGGTTGGTTTGGGCCTATCACCCCCTCAAACTCATGATTGTTATTTCTTGACAGAATAAAGTTGTTGCAAAGGCACCTTAAAAACTTGAATCAGAGGATGATATGTGGGCCTGTCTCTTCTGCTGTGGCACCAGAGGTCTGGCCAGGGACAGGAGGGGCAGCCAAGGCCCATGCCCAGTGATGGATGGCTGGAGGTAACAAGAGTGTAAGATTAAACAATTCTGATGAACACTTGACTTTCTATCTTCAGATTTCTTATTCATTGTTAGTAGTGTAGCAGAGTCTCTAATCTACTCTTTCCAGAGTTACAGTCCAAAAATAATTTTTTCCCTTGAATTTAAATGTGCTGTACATGTTTAAGTAACTTTTTTGCTGTTTTTTTCCTGTTTTAGCAGATGCATTTGGACTAACTACTTCTGCAGAGTAATCCCTTGTTTAGCAGAGACTGTTCTGTGTCTTCCTCCTTTTTTCATATTTTTTTCATAATTTTTGACTGCTGGGGCCAGGTCATATTTTAAAATAAGCATCAAGAAAGGTCAATAATTAATACATTCTTTCCTCAATTCTGATTTAAGAATGATAAAATCCAAATTCAGCCGGAACTACTCAAGACTTCCTGTACAACTTTCTGTAATCTTGTCCTGTGCAGAAGGAGGTGCCATGCCTGTATTTCCTCATAGTATTATTTGGGAAAGAAGAACAGATTAAGGTTTGTTAGAAAAATGTATTTATAGGAGTTGTTTTTGGGTTATTTGTAAGGAAAGTTTACAGGCTATTTGAATATTTCTTAACTAATCCAACACTTGAACTCTGGTTTTCTAGGAACTGGTCTTCTAGAGCTTCCTGATAATGATACTAAATGAAGGCCAGAATCTATTGCACAGTAGAGAGGGAACAAACACTTTTGGGTTTCACTGCTCATGGATGTCTCTGTTGTTGACTGAGTGCTGTACACTCTTCTGACAGCTGGGTTGAGCATGGAGTCCTTACATGCCATGCATTGTATGAAGACACGGTGAGAGACAGTTCCTGGCCTGAAATGTTTATAATCCAAATAGATTTGGAAAGTTAGAAGTGGATAGCAGGGAATTTTCTTGTATCATAGATGGACATTTGAATTGGTGAGAGGGGGAAGTGATTCAGCTGTAGGTGGGATTTTGCCCACTCTTAAGTCATTGCTGAGCCTCTGCTCACAGGTCACACTGCTCTCCTCAGCTCTCTGTTTCATGGCTGTAAAAGTAACTTACCTGCTTACGTATGGTTTTCTAAACAGAAGAAAATGTAAAAAGCAAAAAAAAAGCCATCTCACATAAGAACAGTAGTCCACTTCTATGCCACAAGCCATGACTGTTCGTGTTCCAATAAAAGCCAGAACTCCTCATAACATACCTTATAACCTGTTAATTATAATTTCCTTCTCTAACACTTGTATCACACTACTAAATATTTTTAAATATCTATATATGTGTTTTTTAAGCTGCTGGGTTTGGGTTACACCTTTTCCATATGCCCAACCCACACAATCCCATCAACGCTTTCACACACCAGTCAAACACTCTATATTTGTGTGAAACTCACTGAAGGAAAAAAATCCCTATTACTACTACTACTAATACAAATTCATTTCTCACAACTATTAGTATTTTCCTGAATGCTGCTGAATGGATTTACTGCAACTGAATGTCTAACTTTTTGTTGTGTTGATTCAGTGAAGATTTTTTATTTCTATTCATAATTACTCCAGTCCCATCACCACATGCCTTATTTTTTCCTTTTTCCTTGACAAAGCTCCCTTTGCAAAACTTAATCACTTTCTGTAGGAGCAAACCCTAATACATTTTATATTCTCTTGTTACTGTGCATGATGTTTTGAAAGTTGATGTACATTGCAGCAGCAGGTGCTAAGACAGGCAAGGAGGGAACAAAAGCTTTTGGTGCATGAAAAAGTCTAATAATAGATAATTTGTTCACCTGGCACTGGCTGCATAAGCATTTGAGATGAGCTCATTGTTATTTGGCGATTAATTTTGCTGCTGGTCACATGGATGAAAATATGGAAAGTCTAGGTTGTGGAAACAAAGGTTTGTTAATATTAGAAGAGCATTAAATGGTGCCTGATGGAGCTGAGGAGGCTGCAGGGTGAGCTTGTGGGGTTTAACTCAGTGAAATACTTCCGTAACCAGGAAAGCAATCAATAAAGACACAGTTGTGTCTATTCTTGCAATAAAATTACATGTGTAAACATTTTCAGTAACTGTACTACTGGGCAAGCTGTTCAGAGCAGGTTTACACTCAGAAGTGTAGTTCAGGCTTTTTCCAGGCTTGTTTAAAACACGGCCATTAGTTAGGGAAGCTCACCATGAAAAGCAGAGTTCAGCAATCTGGTCAAAACTGAGTCATCGATCCATAAAGGAGATTCCCCACAGTGGTCCTGCGGGGGCTGCCAGAGCCAGAGGGTAGTGCTGGGAGCACCTTTACCATCCCACTGGAGTCCCAACCACAAGGGAGCATGTCCTGACCGGCAGCAGTGCATGTGAGGAAGAGGACACTGGTTCCTGAAAGCACATTGACCACCTCCCTTCTTGTAGTTGGTGTGAGCATTTGGGAGGTGTTTTCTTCAAGAACAAGGGTGTGCCTGCTCTGGGGGAGCTTGGATGATGGGAAAGATGGAGTTGGTGCTTGGCTGTTGATCCCATCCATTCTCCAGAAGGTACAGTGGAACCAGTGCTTGAATTATAGCAGGGCAATGGCACAGCTGACTGTCCCTAAACCACCTTCGTCCTTAGCATGTCCTGCTCCTAGAAAGAGGACCACATGTACTCTCCAGAACAGACAGCAAAATGGGTATCCTTAACCGCCAGGTGTGTTTTCTTCTCCTAAAGTAAAATGGAGGAAATCACCTTAATTATAACATAGCATTAATTGCCATGTTTTGGCTTCTGGAAAGCAAAAGTCCCTCCAATCTTTTTTATTTTTTTTATTTCCATAGGAAATGCCACAGGACCCTGTTCCTATTTACTCCTCTGAGCTGTGGACACAGTTGTTTGGCAGGATCCCAAGGGGACTGAGGATAAGGGACTGTAAATGCCATTGGATCACTTTCCTTAGCCAGACTGTGGAGATGACCCCGACACCAGCGGTTGCAACTGGTGAGCTCCCTCTTGGCTTCAGTTCTACTAAAGCTTCATTTTATCTCCACAGTCAGGCTGACCTTCCAGTTCAGTTGCTAATCAAAAGTCTCAGTTCCTGAAGATTATTGGTGCAGTTTCCAGGAAGCAGTGATCTTACGGTTTTTACAATCGCCATGTGGAAAGAAGCTCCCACCAGCATGCAGTATGTTGGGTTCACTTTCTAAGCCATAAAGGGCACTTTCTGGGATAAAAGCCACCTCCCTACTAATCTTAAACTATAGTGGATTGTCAGTTCTATCCCTGTCAAGCAGGGCTTATGTCACAGCAGTGTGATTCATCAGCATCAGATCTGGCATTAGAAACATTTGTGGCAAAGTTAAGTTCATCCAGCAAGAGGTCACCATAATCCTATACCACCTCAAAAAAAATTCTAGCTGGAATACTGGATACTGAGGACTTTAACAAATACTTTACAAGTAGAGAATGGTTTAAAAAATGTGCCTAATAGCTCATACTTTGAATAATGGGCATGCTAGAGAAGTTGGTAAACATTTAGCAATCAATTCATGCATTGCTTGACCAGAGCAGTTATGTAGTGATGGCCTTTGTGCCAATGTATGCACGTCTGTTTGGCCCATTTATATGTCACTGAAAAGCTGAGGACCAAAGAGTTAGTTTCTTTGTATCTGTTGGTTTTGTTCTCCATTTTTTTCTTTTGAAATGTCCACTGGAATTTAGCACGTAAGTGTTTAGGTATCTAAAGGGAGGCCACAACACTGAGCAGAGATCAGGTTGCTTTTCCTTGCAAAACTCCCCCTTTTGCATTCCAGCCTGACAAAGTTTTGTTGCAGCTACTCAGTACATAGATAACTAAATGCTTTAAATACTAATTAAAATAGATGATGTTTAACTGTTGGCCTCTGTCATTTGTTTATGATGGAAGACAGCAGCAAAGCAGAATCATCTGTTATCATTATCAGCAGAGTGTTTCTTTTCTTCTTCTCTTCTTATCCAAGCAATACATATGTCCTGACTTGGTTCTTGTAAACAGCCTTGTTTCCACCAGAATTTCTTCCTCCACCTTTCCACTGTCTTTATCTTTCAATTCACCCTGAATTTACCTTAAAACAATATATTCCAAGTTCCCTATGTTTTTTGTTGGTGTTTTTTTTGTTATACTTGAAACTTTCTATTGGAATTGTTTCAGGCCAGAATGCTTGCAGCCTCATTTGTTGTATGCAGAAATGCGTTCCCATTAATCAAAGGAAAAGCTGAATAAAATGGTACAATCCCCATTCTCATTTTTGAAAATTAAAAGGCAGTATCGTTATTAAAAGGCAGTTCTGCTCAATGTTTTCTGATGGAGGGAGAACTGGGACACACTGCATTGTCCAGGGACTTTGCCAAAAATATGACACCAAGAGACACGATGAATGAATGTATAAATAGGAATTGTTCTGAAAGGGGTAGCCATAAATCACAGAGTGAGTTACAGGACATTTCTTTCTCGGTGATACTTGAAATGTGATTCCCTTGAATTAAAAGAAAATCAGATTTTCTCTTACAGCTGCATTGAAATTATATGGAAACTCAAAATCCAGTTTCCCTGAAGCAGAATCCTACATACAATGTGAAACTCTGCAGTAAACAATTAGACCAAGATTTGCTAAGAGGAGGGGTTTGTTGAAGAGTACAACAAGCAATTTGTTAGAGTAAGAGGTGATTAATCATACAACACTTGGGGTTAGCAAAGTTCTGGCCTTGAAGCAGCGACACAGTGCAACAAAATAGAATCACTCCAGTAAGAACAGATAAGTTGCTCTGTGAAGTTCTGCAACAGATCTCAAAAGACGTTTTCCCTCACGAAACAGCCTGTGTTATAATGAAAAACAGCCCTATTATTTTTTGTGAATCGTTTATCAGCCGTATTTGTCTCATCCTGTCTGTGTAGATATTCTTTCCAGGGTTCATCTACTGGGCTTTTGAGTGGAGAAGATACCTGCAGAACACTTCCTCCCTTCTTCCTCCCTGAATAGCATCTGTATTAGAATATGCACAAGCTGGGAAGCAAAACTGCCAAAATGCTAGGAACTGAAGAGTTTGTAGGATGGCTGAGTTCTGGACTTCATCAAAAGGTCTTTCTTCCTGACAGCTGGAATCCTGTGGATTCCCCTGCAGACCTAATCCAGCTCTGTGTTAGTGATAAGCCAGATACAGGATTCATGGGGCACTTTAAAGCCTGGGTTTTCTGTATTTCCAGAAATTCTCTAGCCACCTCCCTTTTCTTTTCCAGGGGGCTCTCCAAGACCAAGTTTCTACTGTGCCTATAAGCAGTGCTGTGTAGACTGGCATCATGAGCTATAATTTGCTGTAATTGCATTTAAAAGTAAGACCCTTGATAAGATTTGGAAACAGGGACCAGCTCAATTATACAGCTATGTGATCTTATTTTATTTGCTTTCGTTTCAGTCTGCCTCTTGTCCTGCTTGTTTTGTCACATGTCCCTATGCTCTGGTTTAGATAAACTGAGCTGTCCTGTGCTTTCTGTTCAGCTTAGGATGCAGTGGCAGCCCAGGAAAAAGTCTGAAAAAGTCTGTGGCCTCAAATCCCACAAATTTTCTTGGAGAAAGCCAGTTTTGGAAAGGCAGGGGGAAGAAGAAGGTTAGCAGTCAAGAGAAGGCTAGAGTGAAGGGGTTGTAACCAGGACTTGGTGCACCTCAGCAGCTCTTTCATCAGGTTGCAATTAAAAAACAAAATGTTTCTGAGCAGCAACATTTGCCATCAGCTGCAAGCCCAGCTGGGTTTTTTTGTATTCTTATGAATTTGAAGTTGTCAGATGATAGTTTATTTGCTTGTTTCCAAGTATTATTCTGGAATAAGAGCGTGTCTTTTTCGCACTTGTGTACCTGAACCTCAGCTATGTGACATTAGGCACTCGAGGTGCTCAGTCAGCCTTCACTGTCATACACTATTGATACACTTTCTGATTTTGTAACTCATAGAATCAGAATGGTTTGCATTGGAAGGGACCTAAAACATCATCTAGTTCCAACCCCCCTGCATGGGTAGGGACACCTCCCACTAGATCAGGTTGCTCCAAGCCCCATCCAACCTGCTCTTCAACACTTTCAAGGATGGGGCTTTCTTCTGCAACTTCCCTGAGCAACCTGTTCCAGTGTCTCACCACCCTCACACTAAAGAATTTCCTCCTAATGTCTAACCTAAATCTCCTCCAGTTTTAGTCCATTTCCCCTTGTTCTCTCACTATAAGCTTTTGTAAAAAGCCCCTCAACAGCTTTTCTGTAGTCCCTTTAGGCACTGGAAGTCTGCTATGAGGTCTCCATGAAGCCTTCTCCTCCCCAGGCTGAACATCCCCAACTTTCTCAGCCTGTCTTCATAGGAGAGGTGCTCCAGCCCTCAGATCATCTGTGTTCCTCCTCCTTCCCATCCAGTGCTGTGATTTTCCCAGCAGCAGCAGAGCAGCTCATCTGGCTGCCAGGCTGACTGATGCAAGGTGGAGACTTCTGAAGCTCAGTAGCAGGAGTCAAAACTTGGTAATTTAGGAGTTTGCTGAGTATTTCTTTAGTATAGCCTGCAGGTTAGTCATTACCTGCTAGTAAATAGATAATAAATAACCACTACTGTTGTCAGTTTCTTATTCTTTCTCTCATACTGTATTCTGAATCTATTTGTGACACAGGAAAAAATTACTTGGTTGGAAAGGCACAAGCCCTGCCAGCTCTCCCTGCTGATGCCTGGACAAGTCTGCATGGAATTGGTGCCTCGGGCTGTCCCTGATACCTACAGGACCACAGGTAAATCACTGCTGCCATAAGGGAACTTCAGCCAACCTTGCTGTGTCTCTTGTCTTATGCATATCTGTGTGGCTGACCTGGTTCCCAGCCAGGGATCATTCTCCAGCTGAGAATTTGACTTTCCAGTAACAGTCTGGTCTTTTTATGAGAGCAAGTAGTCAGGCATGACTGCCTTCCTTCTCCTGTATTTTGTTTGGTTTACCCACCTTGCTCAAACTGGCTAAAAGGTATCTGTCAGAAGATGGATGCAATATATTTCATGCTATATCTGCACTAAGTGAAGTATTTTCTGCCCATTATTCATCCAGCTCCTGGAGTTGGACAGATAGTTTGTATTAATAAAATGTACACTAATATAAAAACATTTTTCAAGCCAAATCTATTAATTATATTTTTCTGTTATCTGCTTGGCTCTACACATGAATAAATGAAAAGAAGCAGAGAAGACAGAGACATGACATGATCTGTTACGTAAATGATCCTGTACATCCCTAACCATCTTCTGGGCAGTGCTAACTAATTTCTGACAGGTCACCCAATAGTTATTAATAAGTTATAAAATGGATATAATATTAATCCAGTGATGTTTCTGGAATTAACAATGTCTGACTTATGAATTGAACCAGTCAATTGAAAAAAAGGCCAAAAATCATGACCAGTTTTAAGCTCTATGCTTGACAGAGAGTGAAATATAACTGGTTTTGGCACTCAGGGAACTATTTGTAGGAAAGATTTTGATTTTCTGTTTCAGATGCACCTGAGAAATAATTAGGTAAAGTTAAACCATCTTAAAAATGGCTCAAGAGGTACTGGAGTTGGAAGACTCTGTGGGCTTGTGGACACATACTCGTATGTCTCCAACTTTTATGGAGCCACTCTCCATTGCTTTGAATGAGCTGCAAGTGTGGTGATGCAGGACTGGGCTGACTCCAGTTAAAAGCTCCTTACTGAAGGGTGAGGGAGAAGGGCAAGAGCTGCCAACAGCACGTTTTGCAGATGCCTACTGGCTCTGGAGCCTGTCCCCAGCCCCAGTGGTGTGAAACAGCCCAAATATTACTGGCCCTTCTGGGCATGATGTAAAAAACCATCTGTATGCAACAGCTTTGGAGGAGGCCTGATGGCATGGGATTTGTAGCTGGGTGGAAGGGGGTATATTCTGCCACTTGATTTATTGGCTGGCCAGATTAATTTGCTTTGTGGTGCAGGAAGATCATTATGTTGCCAGGTGTTTATTCCAATTGGACTGCGAATCTAGCTAATTGCCAGGGCACCCAGAGCTTGTGAATAACCTTTGATGAAAACAAAACAGAAACTTAACCTAAATGTACAAAACAACGTGAAGCATCTTGCAAAACAATCCCGTTTAGCTATTGATTGGAAACCACAAAGTGGAACAGGAATTTAGCACAGACTAGGATTGTGTGTACAGTCCCTGGAATCCAGGGAGGTAGTTGAATCCCCATCCCTAAAGGTGTTTAAAAGATGTGTAGATCTGATGCTGAGAGACATTGTTTAAGCACTGAACCTGGTAGGGTTAGGTTAATGGTTGGTAGAGTTAGGTCATAGTTGGACTCAATGATCTTAGAGGTCTTTTCCAACCAGAAGGATTCTGCCATTCAGTGCAGCACATCCTGAAGCAGAGCTTTTCCCCACAGTGCAACCCAGCAGGGTAAGGCCCAGGGCTGGATACTGGGGTCCCAGATTTTGTCATCAGCTCTTCCAACACCCAGTTGGCCTGGTCTGGTTGTTCTGCATCTCCTCCTTGTCCACCTGCTCACTGGGGGATGAGCTGGATGGGGGCCATTTCTTGTAGCCAGTGCAAGAAAGTTTTGCATCAACTGGTGCATCAGCAACCCAGGGACCTAATAATTTACTCATTTGAGGGACTTGCCAGTTCTAGGTGGTACCTTTTGTTCTTCCTACACTGCTAGTACAATTGTTAGACATTTGAAAGTTGCTGGGCATGTCTGAGGGATTTGTCCTACTTGGTGTCTTAGGAAGTGATAACTTCCCTCCAGCTTTTTAGCAATGATGGAATAAATTATTACCTCACCTTAGAATTTAATTGCACAGTTAAATACATCATTTACAAGGCTTTTAGCATGCCCTGCTAAATTCCCCAGTTTTCCATCTAATCTCTGTAGGCCATCGTTACATTTTCAGAGACCTGCATGGGTTTCATTCCTCTTAAATGCATCAGTAAATCACAGCAGGAAAAAAGACCTGACACATTTCCCTGGAAATCTTCACTGCAGCCTGAGCTCCTAACCTTGTGGCTTCACGTTCAATAGGTCAGCTGAGATGCCATTTGTCATTGCTCTTTAATTACAGTGGAACCTCTAATCCAGGCCACAAATTCCTCCCTGCCCATACTTCTTTTTATTTCAGAGTGAGTATCTAATAGCAACCAAGGGCTTTTCCTATTTTCTCACTTGGAATCTGTTTTGGGAGTGTGGAATTGCTATCTAACTGAATCAGTAACATCTGTGACTGCAGGGCAGCTTGAGTGGGAATAGTTTAGAGGGTTAGACAGATTTCCTGCATTTTAAGGCTCTTTTCCACTGAAGAGACTGCTTTGGACAATCCAATTGCATTTAATGCTGCTTCTTTCCTTTTTATTCTATGCTTTTTTTTTAGTTTTTAACCCTATCTTTTCTTCCCCTTTCTTCCTCTATCCCTTCCCTCCAAGTTGTTTGGGTTTAAGAAGTAAAAATTATTTTTAAGGGACCAGAATAGCATTTTGAAAAGTTTCAGTTTCACACACATGAAAAGAAAAAGTCTGAAGGGATTCCTAGAACTGCAGCTTGCAGGTATGGCTTCAATTTTCCTTTTGGCAGGCTCTTGCCATCCACTCTTTCATTGCCCTTCCAAGAAACACCACTGGGTGCCTGCAGACCAGGACGCTTCTTGCACTTGGCAGGAGAAGATAACACTAATGCTACAGTTTGTGCTTTGAAAGATTAAAAGCAACATTTATTCCTTACAGTACTTTCAAACTTCCTCAAGTTAATTTAAAATCCATTTTAGAGAATGCTTAACTACTAATACTGGATGATTTTTTTCTTTAATTTTGCACACATGGTACCTAGTTATGTAAACCAAGTAAGAGGTGGATTAAAGTCAGTGTGATTCTTGAAAGTGCGTTGACTGCTTTGAGCAGTTCCTTCCCTCTTTTGGAAGGAATATCTGTGCCTCCATGACTGGTCCCTTTATAGAATTTATGATATCTCTGTAAAAGTTCTGACAAGAAATGACCAGACTTTGAGAGTACATTTCCATTTTTCAGAAACTTTATGCTCCTCCCTCCCCTTTTTGCTGGT
The DNA here is from genome assembly GCF_000747805.2 of Chaetura pelagica. Lineage (NCBI taxonomy): Eukaryota > Metazoa > Chordata > Aves > Apodiformes > Apodidae > Chaetura > Chaetura pelagica. Next base: position 2,761,085 of record NW_009952574.1, on the reverse strand, counting down.
AACCAACCTCATTGCTAGTCAAGTAGACAACAAAAGTGTCCTTTCCCCTCCTTCTGGGCTGGCTGATAAATTATTCATTGCACTAATGAGGATTTTGAATTTGCAGACAAACTGTGGTGGCATTTTTAAAGGTTTGCATCACATCGGCAACATTTCTCCCACACCTGCATGCTTCAGGCATTCAGGTGTTTAAAATTACTGAGGCAGAGCTTTGCCCCTTCACCCCCTACAAGTGCTTTGCTCAACAAGGGAGTCCTGTGGCTATTTTGTCTGTTTGTCTGCGTGAGGTTTTTCCTGTGCTAATTAGCGTGAGGGGAAAGGGGAATGGGAGAGGGCTGTGTTAATTAGCAAAAGGGATCACATACCTCACCTGATATTAATTTTGAAATGACAAGACACAGGTGCACTTCTAGTGGTGTTTGAATGTATGTTAGTATTTCATTTCTTTTTTTTTTCCTTTCCATGGATTGATCTTAGTTTAGTGGGAGTGTATAAAAAAAAATAAATCTCAAATTTAAGGAAGTTCCTGC
>NW_009952574.1:2735841-2760404 GCF_000747805.2 Chaetura pelagica | reverse complement strand
GATGTGAAAGGGCTGATTGTGTTTATATTACATGTTCTCCTGTGAAAAAAACAAGCCCCCCAGCTATTAGGGGAAGAAAGGTCACTGGGACTGGAGAAACAACTGACTCAGTGTCTTAATTCTGAAGGAAATGAGCCCTTTGGAGATGAGAGGGATTTTCTGATCTTGTTCAGTGGAAGTTATGCAACTATGAAAATAAGTTTTTCCTGTTGTGTTGGAGAATAAAGCAGCAAATCAGATTTTAAGGATTGAAAGCCAAAAAAAAAATTACTAATTGACATTTAGGGCTTTATTTTTACCTTTCAGTGCTCCATAGGTTATTGGCAGTTCTATGTCACTGTCCCAGATTATCCATCCACAGCATCCTTTAGAAAAATTCGAGAGTGAAAGAATAATGATAAATCAAATCCTTCATTTATGTGGCAGCCAGACTTCTATGGTGGGTGCTGTAAAGACCCTTAATGTCACTGGTCTACCTGATGGTACCAGGTCCTGAGGTTCTCTCATCTCCTTTTATACACACCACTCATGAACATTTGAATGTGAAGGAGATGATGGAAGGCCTACTGTCTTCCCTGTACAGGGAATTCTTTGTGTATGTATTGAAATTTCAGTATGGACCTGATCTTGTATTTGAGCCCAAAATCACCTTCAGCCCACACTTTATGGAGCTGAGTTTGCAGTGGCTTGTGCTGAATGTGAAAGTTGAGCTTGCATCACTACTGGTCCATACCTTGTGGACTTTTTATTTGTGGTCATGGATAGATAGACAGGAATGCATGTGTAGTGGCACCTGTTACCACAGGTTGTTTTGGTGAAGGCCATGGTAGTTCTTGTGGGGCTGCCAAAGATTTAGAAATGTGCTGGGGAATCTAAATCCTCAAATAAACTCCAATGGCATTGTGAAGCATGAGCACTGTAAATCTTTACAGATTATTGGTCACTTGAACCATGTATACTTGAGGGCTTTGGTGCGTATGCCAGTTATTCAGTCATTCTTGGACAGTAGTTTTTCTTGGAAAGAAAGCCAGTTGAGTAACCACAGCTACTACACACCATAGCAGTAGGTATAGAGCACACTTAGTGCTACACTTACAAAAAAAGTGACCCTTTTGAAACAGCAGATCACTGTGGAAGCTGATAGAAATGCAGCAGAGGGGTTTTTTTAATGGCTTTTGGGGGAATATTAAGATTTATTCCTGTAAAGACTTACTCAGCATGATGCACAAACTCCTCTTAGCGCACTAATAAGTCAATGTGTTACCAAATGCTTAGCCATTATAATTGCAGCCACATGTTGTCCTTTTTACAAATAGGTCTGGCTTAATTGCATCATTTTTCAGCAGGATTTATGTGGTCCTGTTTAATCTAAAATTAGTACATGCAGAAATGAAGTGCAAACTCTTTTCCATCACTGAACTGTGAAATGTTCTCCAGAATAGAGATACACCAACATGTTACTAAAAAGATGTAATAAGCAGTGAGGCAACTTTGTGATTTGTGTGTGTCTGCACCTTTACAATTGTGTGAAAAGTAGAAAAAAATATGCTAAAAGATACATTAACTGCAAAATGAACAAAAAAGTCATTTCAGTGATCTAAATCAAGCAGTCTTTTCTGATTATCACCAGTAAAACAAAGGATGGAGAACATCATAAATCCATCTTGATAATGGTAGCTTTCAGCATTTGTTAAATACAGTAAGAGCTAATGCCTTTTATATATTGCAACAATCTATCACATGTAAATATATCACATTTATAAGATGCTCTATAGGCCAAGACTGTGTTGGCCTAAATTCTAAGTTACTGTGACTAACATCCCATATTACCTACATTGCTCTGAAGGCCTATGGGTGTGCATAAGATATAATAGGCATAAGAGTTTGAGCTCCCTGAACCTGGGTCAGATAGAGCATTTGCAATACCTACAGATTGGTTTGAAGTTTGGAACATGTGGGATTTAGACATAAAAATATAAAAGTAATATAAAATCCCAACTAGACCCAAGAGCTAAATGCTGGAAGCAGGTGAAATCCTTGTTCAATTTGTATCTAATGGGGGAAGTTAGACTTCTGTAGGTCAGAGATCTTGCCATCCAGAATGGAGATTTACTTAATGCTGTAAGCAAGTCTGTTGGTTTTTAGTGGTAAAATCAGAAAGCCAAGAAAGGTCCCCATATTACTTAAGGACTAAGATTGAAGTGTTAAGGCTCTAAGCATGGGAGTTTCTTTGTCAATTTTTTTTTTTTTCTGGTGTCATCTTGGTGGAAATAGGTGTAGTGCAATGTAGATAAATGCAGCTTTTGAAAGCTGCTCAGTTTTGTCTGATTTGGGTTAGAAGATAAGAGAAAGGCTCTATTAGAAAAAGGTACTTGACTATTTAAAATAGCCTTAGTTTAAATTTCAGTTTTACAGCTTGAAAGTTTTTTCTTTGTCTCAGTGGGCTAAAATTTCAAAGACTTAGAGCAGGGCACCTAGTGACCTGTATGCTTTGATGGCAGGTATGAGAAACATGCATGGCTGTGAGTGTGAATGGGTTAACATACTTAGAAAGAGTAGCTTGCAGGTCACTGCCATTCCTCTCTGCTTCAGCATGTCACCATAGTCATTCACCCTCTGAAACCTTAAGGCTATATCTGGTCACGTGCTGCACATGCTGCTTCAGCTCAGCTGACTCTTAAATAGCATCAGTCCTGTATAAGCGAGTCATCCTTGGTGGTCCTTATTGTCCACGAGATTCCTTTGGCTTCAAGTGATGTTTGTGGTGTGTAATATCCCAAAGCTGAAAGATCTGATGAACCAATGGATAGCTGGACTTATCATTCCTGGCAGCCCTTTGATCTGGATCCTTTGAGATGACAGCAGAGAGATGCATCCACAATAGGGCTCATGGTTTCTCCAGTGCTTCACAATTGTATTGATGTTTGAACCAGGGTATCAACCATGACCATCTCCTGCCTTCTGCACATTCACAATTTCTACTCTTCCTAATGTGGTTTATTTTGTTAATTAAAGGCAAGTGCCCAGGCTGAGGGGTTTGCTACCATTTGTAAATCAGGAGCTGAGCATTTACCTGCTACTTCTCACATAGGCTTTTCCAAATGTATTTCTATGAAGACATTTAGGCACTGTTAGCTTCACTTGGTAAGAGCAAAGCATGATGCAGGACTAGGTTGTGGGCATCACAATCACAACTGGAAAAATCAGAGGTGGAAAAGGAGGCATTGAGGAATTTTAGAAAACATTTTCCTCATAGTGAATCAGGCTTGATGTGAAGTTCTCTCTGGTGCAGGGGAGATTTGAACCACTTTGGCCTCTTGTGCAGGACATATGAATCCTGCACAGAGCAAGACATTGTCCTTGGAGCATGGAGCTTGGATCTTACAAAATAATGGTCTGCTAAGTAAAAGTGAGGAAAAAGGATGCTCTGCCATCTACTATGTGAGTTAATCATTTATGAGGTTCTGTGGTTTTTGGTTACTGCCACACCTGAACAAGCATTTTTGGTGCTGCATTTATGGTTTTGCAAATCTTCAGGTAAACAACTTATTAATCCTCTGATTTTGTTGTATTGTTTCTGAGTAGAATGTTCCTCTCATGCAGAGCAACCTTAGTCTGTCTGCAGGGGAGTGATCTCCATCTGTTGAACACTTGTCAGATGAACTACTGACCTACACTGATCTAACACGGTGCAGCACCTGCAAGCTGCTCAAGCGTGGCCACCGGGCCGTGCAGTGACACAGAGTAAGATGCACCCACGACAGCTGGGACGAAACTGGGTCGCTTCTTTATAGACTTTAAAATAAGATATGAACCAAAACTCCTTCTGATAGTAGTGAACCTGGAAGTAATTTCAAGCCTTTCTTAAGCAGAAAGGCTTCTTTTGACTGTTAATTCCCAGAAATTAACATGGATACATTACCCTGTCATCCACTGAACGCTTTAACCGCATTAAAGGAGGCACCTGCGCTCAACAGACCGAAGCTCTCCTCAGGTTTCTCAAGTTTGATGTCCTGGTATTTCTGGTGCATCTTGAATATGTAGAAGCAGAAAAACTTGTCTTGGGGAATTAGAGGCATCAGTGGAAAAAGGGGACAGATGGTGTACATTACTGAAACCAAACCACAGTTTGGTGTTCCCAAAGAGAGTGGTTCCTGCAAGGCAGGAGCAGTTTTAAATGAGCACAGAAAGATGGAAAACTAATGCTTTGGGTACAGGTTCATTCTGATGTGGAGAGGAATGAATTGGTTGTCTGTCCTGCCAGGCTCCTGAGAGCAGTGCTTTGTCCATGGGAACTCAGTGTAGGGAGAACTCTTGTCTGGAGGGCTCAGCTCCAGCAGACTCATGGGGAGCTATTGGAGATCATCGCCTGTTTTGAAGACTTAATAAGCCATTTTAGACAAAAGTGCAAGTGTTGGTCTAGGTAGGTTCCATGTTTTTTTTCACAAGGAAGGTTTTTCCCAACCAACCCTGCTAGTGGGTGACATTTCCTGAATGGTGAGAGTTCATAAACCAGAAAACTTTTGTTTAATTTTCAGGCTTTATTATGGTATATTGAGATGTTTTTATTTGCCATGTTATTTTTCCTAGTGTAATTGTTTTTGCAGTTAGAAAGGAAGATAGGTTAAATGATAGTTACACTTTTGAGTTTAGTGGGTTGCAGAAGATTTACATTAATATTTTTCCTTCAATTTTTGCAATTTTAAAGATATTTTTTTTTCACTCAGAATCTAGACAAAGTGTTTCTTTATCACAGATCTTTGTAGGGTGCCTGCAGCCAGTCTGAGCTGAGGAAGAGCTTGGAAAGGATACTTACATGGTCCTGGAATTTAATTAATCCCTAACTTCTCCAAGTTGGATTCATGATACCCTGTTTTTATCATTTCAGAACAAGGGAAGACATCAGTTAAAGTGTCACAGATCAACCCTGAACTGTTCAGGAGCAGCATCTGATTTTCTAGATTAATCTGAAAGGTAAGCTTGAAGATTTCAAAAACCTCTCCTTAACCTCCATTCCACAAATAGCTTTATTCTGAGCTGAAGTGTAGACAAATACACAATAGAACCTAAATACCACTTTCTAATAGAACTGCTGAGGGGTGTGTGCTATATCCTCTCATAGCAACCATAGGCCACCTCTCAGATTTGGAGACTGAATGGATCCTATGCAATGGTTTCCATGGTTGCAGAGGGTTTAATGTACCCAATAACATTAATATTCCAGACTTTAATAGAAAACTTGTACAAAAGCAGTTTTTTTCCTCTTTATTCCCTATCTTTAATTGTTACTGTGTAAATGACTGAATAAATTGACAACAGAAAAGTTATTATATTAAAACTTGAAATGTTGTTGAGGTGGTCTCAGCATGAGCTCAAGCCTACAGTACTTATGTAACCAAAATTTCAGGTGCCCTTTGAGTCAACACTGTAGGATTTGGCTTGTAAAATAATGATGTTTTTTTCTTTAGTAACTTGTTAGTACCATTTATCTTAACAAAAGTTTGATTGCCACTTCTTGTTTGGCAAGTTAACTATACTGACAATGGCTGTTTTTGGAAGAAGACAGTGTGAGGCTGAGAACCTACAGGTGGGATCTCAGTTGTGATAATGTGACTTATATTTTAAGCCCAGTGAGTTATGTTGGATCAATGAAAAATCATTTTTTAAGGAAGTGCCTCCTTTAGTGTTTTAATACTGAGTTGGAGGTGATTATTGTCCTTGCCTTTGTTGTCACCTAAGGTTTTCAAAGACTTACCTCTGTTGGAAGTTGTTCACTGCCTCATTGTTTATGTCCTTATGGAAAATCTCAGCTGTTAACTGTGGTAGCTATTGTGAGAAGAGCACTCCAGAACTACACCTTAGCCAACAGTCAAAGAAAACTCCCTGATAAACATTGATGTGCTTGGGTAGCTCCAGTTCACTGGGACTTTCATACAACTTCAAACCAGAAGCACTTTGGCTTTATCAATGGTTCCTTTCAAAGTGTCAATGACTTGCAGGTACTGTCTTAGTTCTGGGAATGTCTGAATGAGGGGTAGGATGAGAGGGGAAACCTTCCTGTGGGGAAGGAGCATCGTGTAGCTGTCTGTTTGATTTACAGGAGGAGGAAATGTTCTGGCAGTCCTGCTTGATGTTTCAAGCCTCAGTGGGTATATCCAGCCCTACTCAAGCATGTGGTGTGAGCATTCATCCCAGTATCACAGGATAAAATATGCAGAGGTCTTAAGAGAGCTCTTCAGAAATACAGGAGAGAGCTTAAAGAAATTGTCCAAATGTGTGTGACTTGGATTTTTATAATGGTTAGTTGCTACTGAGATGTAATCAGCACTGACTTCTGGCCTCTGCTCTACAACTGAAAGCTGGTGAGAGTGTGTTGAGCTCTCTAAACCTTCCTATGGTTTATCTGAAGTGTTTACTATCTGGCTCACAGATGTGTATTAAAGTACTGTTTACAAAGAAGAGTGCAATGTGCAAAAAGGTTAAATTCTTAGTTTATGTAAACTGTTGTTTTCCCACTGAAAAAAAAAAAAGTCGCCTTGTGAGGTACCTCAGCAGAGGATCTGGTCTCTAATGAGCATTCAATGTATTGTTCTTGGCTGCATCCATGAATATTTGGGAGTGTGCTGAAGCTGGGCTCTGAATGCATTCATTCATAGGCCACTGTATAAATGATCAAAGGAGAGGCTTCTTGATCTTGCATGTAATAAATCCTCTGCTTTCAGGTTTACTGAACTGGAGACTATCATAGAAGTACTTGTTCCTCATGTACAGATCAGGAAGCTGGAGTCAAGTATTACATCAGAAAATCTCTGGAAGTCCATGAACTGCTTGGCATGTCTGACAGTGGACAAAAGCATCCCTGCCTTCCTTTACTGTGGAGTTGAGCTGGGTATGGACTGCCTGCATGGATCATGTCTTTGGAGACATTGCTTACTGCTGTAGGTCAAATAATGGCAGAGGAGAGGTGGCATTTACCAGACTATCTGAAGAAGGCAAGCAGAAGGAAAGGTGACTTGAAAACAATCAGTATGTGTTGGAATATTTTTTTTACTTCAAACCATTTGTTACAGAAACATTGCCTAGATTTTTAATAAGGGATTGTCTTAGTTTGCATTTCACCTAGTTTTGTTTTGCATCTTGCAGATTTCTTTACAGAACAGTGGTAAATCCTTAGAACAAAACTGATGTGAAAGGGTCTTTGGATTGTGGAAGTAGTACGGAATTCTCCTTAGAAGAGCCTTTTGCCAGCTATTCAAGTAGTTATGTAAGAATAGTTTTAAAGCAACATTTTCTAAGGTTGCTTACAACCTGAAGATATTAGATAAAACTGTATCAGGAAGAATAACAGTGAAAGTCAAGATCAGAACTTTTTCACCATTTCTAGGTTTCTTAAGAGGATGTTAATCCTATCTTCAGTAATGTTCAGCACTGATTCATGGGACTGGAAATGCTCAAATCTGGTCTCAAAGTGAATACTTTAAAATACTCTAGGAGTGGGATTTGCTTATCTCATGTACATCACTGTGGATGGTCCCCATGGTGTATGGGCTGAAATTTTTCAGATCAAAACCATCTTCACCAAGGACTCCCATGATGCATATCTTCTTTGCAAACGGTAGAGAAGCAGTGACAGGAGAAAAATACAGTCTTGTGAGGCAGTATTTCCAAAGAGAAATACTTTTCTTTCAGTAGAAAAGATTTTAACTTCACATATTTTTTTTTAATTTATTTTTTATTTTCCCTTTAGAATCACTTTATGCTGATACTGGGAAGGTTTGCCAGGAGCCCTGAACATGTGCCTGAAGGTACACACCCACACTCCCAAAGACTCTCTGTAGGACATGGATACCTTAACTTATTTCCATACTTAAGTTTGTATTTACAGATATATTACCTGTCCTTCTGTTGGGGAGGGTTATCCAGAGCTGCTAAATGTCTGGACCAGAGGTTCAAATCAGAGCAGTCCATCACAAGATGCCTTAGCAGTAGCTGAGATACTTCTTTATATGTAAATTGTTTCCTTTAGTTAGCCAAACTAAACTACATTGTCCTAGTAACAGGGCCTGTAATCCAGAAAAAAAAAGAATTATGTAGTATAAAGAATTAACAGTCAGTTAAAGTTGGTGAGAGCAGATACTGTCTTTTTGGCATCTATTTAGTGATTCTCTACAAAAGCAGTGAGGTTTTCCCAGCTGCCCCTAAGCTGTACTGATTTATTGCCCAGTGTTGTGCTGATGGATGTGAATTGGGATGTGGCTTTGTGATACCTGAACTTGTCACATCTTTGTATGATCAGCAGTTGAAGGTGCCTTGCCAGGCCTAAATGACACAAAAAGGAAATAGTTTCTCACAATCTCTGTCCATTTTCAGCTATACGAAGTACCTGACGTTATCTGTCTAAACTGAACTTATAAAAAGTAGGGGGGTGTAGCTTGTTAGCATGTTGGTTTTTTTGCCTGCTAGCTGGATCTTCATCAGAGGTAGCTATGGCCACTTGTGCACACAAACAAGATCACTTTTGTGAATGCGAAAAGCCCCCGGGTTGTCAGCCCTGGGGTTGGTGGATGCATCTTTCCCCTTCAGAATTCAAGTTGTCTGGATGAACAGCACAAACCGGGCTATTGAAATTTTCAAGGGCTTATCATTTATGCCATGCCTTCCTACACTTAACTGACATAATTAATAAGAAACAAGTGCCAAAATCTGGAAAGTTAGCAATTGGATTGCTCTGTGCATCAGTGTTAACCAGTGTATCACCCTTCTTTGTGCAGTTGCTCAAGAGGTTAACAGAGAATCCTGCCCTTTTGAATGGGAATTTTGCCAGCAGCATCAACAGGGACGAGATTATTAACTGAGGCAAAGCTTAGAAGAGAAGTGTGGGGTTTAACTGTTAATTCTATAGCACTACCCCAGTAACTTGTTGCTAAGAGTTCCTTGATTATCTATACACACCCATACGTGCATACTCTTGCCTTTGGGAATTCACATGCTCCTGCTAATATATATGCAAAAGATTAAGTGTCCGGACTTCTGTCCTGATAAAGGGAGCTATTACAAATGCAACATGAAGCTGCATTTATGTCTGTGTTCCTCTTAGAAGCTGATCAGTTCATCCTTGAGCACTGACAGCTGTCGTTGAAGACGCTGCAGACGCACTGAAGGACAAAGTAATGTTCCATGTGGCTAACTCCCCACTACAGGGATGGTTCACCTGTTTGGAGAAACATACATAGACCATTACATCCTTCACTCAGCAGGGTTTGCATGATATGACAGTTGCTACCTGCCACCTGACATGCCTCATGCTGGGAGACAGGTCTATGAAGTAATGGAGCCTGGCTGTCTGCAGGCAGGACTGCTGTACAACATCCAAAGCAAGCTTGCCAGTCAGCAACTGCTGCGTTACTTTTTTGTGGAGTGCTTGTTTTGCTTTGTTAGCTGGGCTGAGTTTCAAGCAGCTGATAATGTGTTTAGGAGCAGTTCTCCTGTTGCAGCACATTTTTCAAAAAGAATCACGAAAACCAGCGCTCCTAAGGTTGGGTGTAACATGGATTTGAAGGGTTATATATGATCTTGCTTCAATATGTGAGCTTAGGTGCTTTTGAGTGCATGTTAATATGTCTGTGCAGGTACATTTGGGACACTGGAGTTATGACTCTTTGAAGTCTGATGAGTGTTTTTAAAAATATACTTTGGACGTGGTCATTCCTTGTTGGCACTGGTTCTGCTAGTGGGGTTACCTCACTGCAAATGAGATGTACATTTCTTCACTTCATAATAGTCAAACCTTCAAACTGCTGAAGGATAAACTCTGAAGGCTTCTGAAGATTAGATAAATACTTCATGCTCACAGTCTTTTAAGTCTTGGAGTGTCTGGAATTTCAGGAGGTAGATGATAGTGCATCCAGTCCATTCCTACTTGTACCTGCAGTGTTGCTGCTCTGTCCAGCTGCATCAGTGTGGTTAGTTCTCCCAGGCACTTAAAGCTGCATCCTTCAAAGGATTTATGCATTCAGTTCTTCCAGGCAAAAAGGAATTTAGATACCCAAGTACCTTGTAGGATGTGAAAAATTCAAGTATGATTCTGGAGCCTTCCAGGTGTGTAGGACTTCTAAATAGGTGTTTTTCTGGATTTTGGTGGTTTTGAAGACACCCACTGCTATTTGTTGGCTTGCAAAAGAAAATCTAGCAAAATTTCCCCAAGTCAAGAGACTTTCAGATCTGGGGTGAAAACTGAAGGATGCACTGAGATCTCATGGCCTGCCTGTGTAGTCTAAAAGAATGTGACCAGTCAGTCGCTACAAAGTTATGATCTTTTAGGGTGTTGGGATAATACAAATCCAGTGGATGTTTCATGTGCATGTGCTTCCCCTGGAAACTTGCGCTGGGAAGAAATTGTCTACTTAAAATCTTTTCTGCTAAGAGTATTCCACAGGTAATACTGCACACTGCAGTATATGTATTTTTAAATTGTATTGTTTGATGAAAACATATACCTTCTGCTTAAACTTGAGGTGGAAGTTTACTTGGATAAGGTTTGGAGTGGGGAGGGAAGGGGAATAGTTCTGTACTTGTCTGTTTACCACCTTGTAATTTTCAAAACCTTTTCCTTCTGTACTGTTATCTTAATCTTGCACCTTTTTCTAGTCACAAAGAAGATGATTTAAAAGGTAGGAATGAGAAAATATACATGGTTTTTAAATTCTCCAGGTTCGGGGCTGGCTGCACATATTTTTTTGTTTTTTTCTGGCTTTGAGTTATGTTTCAACTCTAAAGGTCAATCCCCTGGCTAATACATTGGCCTGGAAGGACCCAAGGCTGGTGCAAACCTGGCATGCAGTGAGCAGGGAAAGCTCACACTTTTCCTCACCTGCTGCAGACACAGGCACTGTGAGAATTCCCTTGGTACAGGCAAGTGTTGTGGTATTAGACTCAACACTGATTAGTGGGGCAACAGGATGGTTCCTAAAGGCTCAAATAAACTTTATAAAACCTCTCATCCCCAAGCCAGCTGCTTAAATTTGGATGTAAGGGAGGGTTTAGTGCCTTGTATTTTGCTCAGTACCTCTGTAAAGATGTAAATCCTTATAATTATAATCCTTTTAAATTGTAATCTGTATCTCATAGGGCTGGGCTTTGTGGAAGGATGGCAGTGTCCTATTTTGTAGGCTGCACTACAGACTGCTGATAATGATAACCCAACTGCTACTCAGCTCTTGGTGATAGAAAAGCCCCAAGATGGATGGATCTCAGTGTGGAGTATGTTGTATCAGATATGAGTTGAGCTATGGGATGCAGTTCAATGCCTACAAGATACATGCACAATTTCTCTTGTAAAACTTGTACTCATGATTTTCCTAACCAACATTTGATTCTGTTGCATGTATTCTAGAAAAGGAAATGTTATAGAAGAAATTCTAGTTCCTTAGAAAAGCAAAAGATGTATATGTTTTGTAATTTCTGCAGCAAGAGTGTGCTGACTTCAGGCTGGTTCCTAAGAACAGCACCATGCATATCTGAGGGTGAAAACATAGTTGTGTCACTTCTTTGGAATGTGATCTAAAGTTCACTGAAGTGAATGCAAATGCTCCTGTTGGTTTTATGTGGATCCTGCCTTTACACAGTGAACAGAAGACATGTGTCTCATCTGCTTAAATGTGGAAATGTTATTGGTAATTTAGGTTGATAGAAGGAGCACATGGTAACTTTCTTCTTGCATTTCTGTAACAGGAGGCAAAAGCTTCAAGTGCACGATTCAAAAACATCAAGGATGCAATTGCCTGTTTCCAGCATGATGACAGTGCCACAACCAACAATGTCCTAAGAATATTTGATGGAAGGCAAAGCTTTAGGCACTGGTTTCCTGTTAGCATCCCACCCAAAGCTGACAGCTTACCATACCTGCTGAGCAGTGTCATTTTCAAGCTTGCAGAAAGGAAGATTATTCTTACTGAAGACCTTACTGAAAACACCTATGTTGAACTTTTCTGGTTTTGATTCAATGATGATTACACTCTCTCTAAAATAACCTCTTTGGCACTTGTTGGCTTGGTTATCAAGGAATCCCTTGCAGATGGGCCAGGCAGGATGTTGCAGTCTGTGGAGGTGACAGTCTCTTGGTGCTGCTCAACGATAGAGTGACTGTAACATCTGGGAGTGCAGGAGCTGTCTACACCAGCTAACAATGCATCACAGCTACTGCCCCCATGGTGTGATGATGTTAATTCCTTGGGCAGGAATGAAGGGAGAACTAAAAGAAAAACAGAAAATTATTACCTAAAATTATCTGTGATGGTTTTTTTTGCGATATCCCTCAACATGCTGTCACTGTGCTGGCAAAGGGATGTCTTCTACAGCCTTGTTTACCATAATCATTTTGGAGAGGGGAATTTTCAGGACTCAATTGAGTTCATTTTATCTGATAGTCAAGAACATCCTACTCTTTGCTCAAGTGAATAAGGGGTATTTTTGTGCTTTTTTTTTTTTAAGATAAAAATTCAAAAATATTTGAAGGCCATGCAGATGGATGTTGCACAGCAGGAAATTGTGCAGGAATAAGGTGGCTGAAGCTACTCATCAGTAATAAAAATAACATGATGCTTCGTATATCCAGTTGCTGTTTTACATTAATTACTTGATTAAAATCAACAGAGTTGCTCTGGATTTTCAGCAGTATTGAAACAGGTAATAGTAAAAGGAAGACAACAAATTGACTTCTAAAATCTTCTTTTCTCAAGTATGCTGATTCAATTTGTTTCTTTGGAACACGTAAATATAGAAAATGAATAGAAATGTCAAGACCCTGGGGAAAACAAAACAGAACAAACAACACTGAAAGAGAATTTTTATGAATTGATGAGCTAAGAGCTGAGCTGGTAGCAGTAGAATGGGATCAATCAGTGGTCAGACACCACATGCTGGATCTCCACATTTTTCAGCCATCTCTGAGTCTGATGCCTCATGTTGCATGAGCCTGGAAATGCATCACTTTTTGTCACAGAAACTTGCACCATCACAAGGCATCACCTCTTCTTTCCAGACACCCTCCAGACAATTAACTTCTGTGCGCTGTTAATACTTAGTTTCTCTCACTCTTCTGGGTATGTATGAAATGAGCTTCACAGGATGATAGGGGGAAAAAATAATCTAACACCTATTTTTCCCTTTTACAGATTTTTACAGTGTGGAGAAGCTAGTTTTTTTCATTTTAAAAAACAACCAAATTCCTAGTACTTCTGAACTGACATCTTTCAGGTAAACAAGATCAGCATCTACCATAATTTGCAATTGTTATTACTACTTTTTATAAATCTCTACTTTCATAAACCAGTGTTGGGAGTGGCATAAGAACAAATTATGCTTAGTGGAATCTAAATTTTTACACTAAAGTACACCAAATGACCACAAAAGTAGAAATTTATTCCTGGGCAGAAGTCTGGCATCACCTTCTCAATCCTACCTCAGACTGTTTTAAGGGGGAGTGGAATATTGTGCAGCCTCACTGCAGGCTGCATATACCTGAGACCTTCTCTGTTATCCTTGCAAGAGGAGGCGAAAATCACTGATTTCCTTGGTGTTTTACTGAAATTTGTTCTGTGTGGATGCCAGTGCTTTCCATCAATGAAAGCTTCTACATGATAATGTACAAGCTAAATAGATTTCAAAGACCTGCACAAGCTTTTGGGGGCACATTCACCACTGCAGACAGTGACAGTTGTTCTCACTCCTGACTCTCTGCAGAGCAAGAGATTTGCAGTTTCTGTGCCAAACCAGTCAAGCCCCGCATCTCACATTCACTAGAAAGTGAAAGGGGTGAGCTGTACATGATGCTGTTGTTTCTGTTCCCTGCCAGCACCTTGACACAGCTGGCAGGAAAGTTGACTGTATGAAGTGTTTTCTACCTTAGTGAGATCTTTTCATGATGTTGCTTGAAAAATCCAGGTTTGCCAATTCCTTTGCTGTTTAATAAGCTATGCAGCTTGTTCCACACTTTTATTGCCTGACTTTTTCCTATAGTTTTGAAATGTTCTTGCATTGTACTATTTGGTAAGCAAGTCCCTGCCACAGTTGGAGCATAAAGCTTGTTCAAGGTGCTTGTATTCCTTCAAAGTATCCAGGCAAGCATTTTCTATACAAATTATAGCAAATATATATATCAAATTTATTCTATCTGGGGTTCATATGTGTGCATGTGTTCTTTGCTAAGTGTTTTTGCAGGTACTAAAATCTCAGGTATGTGAAGGGGATCAGCAAAATCCATGCCAGTATTAAAAGAATATTTGTGGAGAGTGAATTTCAAGTATGCTGTGTGAAGACTATAATGCTTCAGGCTATATTATTCAGCTAAGTGGTTAAACTGTGCCTTGAGAACAATTTGTCCAGGACAGTAGGAAAAAAGTGGGAGTACAGAACATACAAATAAATGAAAAGATTATTTGGGAAATTACAATAGGCAATTTAAGCCTTGGAGGCATCCAAGAGACTTCATTGCTTCCAATAGCAAATTGTTTATGGGGAGAAATTAAGCTAAGCCTATTTGTTTTTTTCAAGTAGCTCTAGTAACTTGTAAGTCAGACTTCAAGGAGAAAATGATCACCAATTATATTCCAAAGAATAACAATAAAAGCTTGGTTGGAAGAAAGCAATACTGAAGCTTCTTTAGTGAGCTCAGTAACTTTAATTGCTATGCTTTTTTTTGGATGATTTTTTTTTTAACTCTGAGCCCATTTTCTCTTCTGCAGAAGTATTGCAATTCATCTTGCAATTCATCTACAGTGTTGTGGTTTTGTTTGTTTGGTCTTGTTCTTGTCCTTCTCAAAGTCACACTTCAGCTGTGCAACTCTGGCTATTAACCATGTGGATTTTTATTTTTTTTTAATATGAGAAAGCTTGTTTCCAGTAATCTGTAAGCCTTAAAAATCACCTCAGTGGGGTAATATCCCACACGTCCCCTGCTTCTAACGTCAAAGAGAAAAGCATCTTTGTGCTCTTGTATTGTTAGAAGTCACAGCAGCTTCACTTCTGACTCAGCAGCCTTGGACAGAAGCAGGTAGCCTTTTCCTCCTTGTTTTTTTGTGGTCCATTTTTCAAGCCAAGTGACAGAACCAAGAGATCTTCAAAGATGTAACATTCTCCATAAGCCATAGTCTGTGGTTTCCTATGGACCCAACACTACCCTTGTTATCTGATGGAGGAGGGCAGTGCAGGGATGTGGAGACATAAAAACCTTTCTGGGCTAGGCAGATTAAGGAAGCTTTTCATTCCCACTGAAGTTAGAGGCCAAGAGAGATGAACTGAACAGCACGTTATCCACTTACATTTATACTCAGTGGAGTGGGCTGTGTTTTATCAGCAGTAGGGTGGGGAAGAAATAGATTAAGTGGTTTTCTGCTCCCTGCTTTGATTCATGGTGGCAGGTCAAAAATGTTATGGCTCACCTGGTAGTTTGAATGATCTTTCACCAAATTTTAGTCTTGCAAGTTGGACTCTGCATCCTTCTAAGTACAAGCTTTTCATCAGAGGACTGGAAATGTTTACTTGTGCCAGTTAGACTCCAGGGAATCTTATTAAGCTCTAAAATTGGGACTTGCAGAGCCTTTGGATCTGGTGATATGTTTCAAGCTTTTAAATCTACAGAATGGAACCCGGGGGAGTATCCTTGTATTCCAAAAGCTCAGCACACTTGCTTAGCATCTTAGGACCATTTCCAGCCCCAGGCAGCAGGCTGGTTCAGCGGTGGAACAGTCAGATTCTAGTAGGGTCTACAGTAAAGTAAAACCTTGCTTCATGCCCCTCTGAGGATCTGGAGGTTTTTTGTAATTAAGAAATCTCCTCTCTCTAAATATCTGCTTGACCTTGTCATGACAAGAAGGAGCTTTGTTTGCAGGCTTTTAAACCAGATGCTGGATTTGGGTTCATCCTTTTAAAAAAATCTGATCACCGATTACAACCCCAAGTTTCAAAACAGAAACAGAGATTTGGAGGGAAAGTGAAGCCAATATTTTATCCATAACTGTGTAATGGTGTCTTATAATTAATATATTTTTTTAAAAGAACTGTTTCAAAAAGGAGCCTTCTGATTCTGTGTGTAGGAATCCTAGCAGGGCAGAGGGAAGGAAGTGGAGGGGAGGAGAGACATGGGAAGACTGTGGCATAAGCTTTCCCTTCTGCTACCTGCAGGCACATATGAGCCAGCTGTTGCTGTATTAAAGAGATTTGTTTTTTTTAACATATATATATGCACAAAAATATGATACATTTTTTCTGCAATTTAATCAAGCATTTAGAAACAGCACCTTCTACTTAAATACTTCTCAACTGTAGAAATGGCTGGAGCTTTTCTTTTGCCATCTCAGCTGGGTGACAACCCATGTGGTAATGACACCTGGCTCAGCACAGCCACTCCTCCTCCAACAGGTGAGGACTTCCCAAGATTTGATGTCCTGTCCCACCAGAAACTCTGGTGTACACTCTTTGCTGTCTCCATACCCTCCTGTGGGTGCTGCTTATGAAGCCACTTCTTTTGCCCACCTCTGTCTTGCAGAATAAAGTAGAGGGATCACATCCTGGTAGTGGGCACTAGCAAAAAACCAGTAAAACCAGTGCAACTGATGCTAAATCCAGAGTCCAGAGCAATATTTAAGAGGGAGCAGCCAACGTGATCAATTGAGACAGCAGGCAATGCTGGACCTCAGTTCTCCCCTTGCTCCCCTCCCCTCATATTTATAGGTTTCTAATTTCCGCTGGATAATGAATATCGCTCTTCATTATAATTATGTTAAAAGGTACCAGCATGATGATTCAGAAACCCTTGAAGATATAGTCATATTTTCAGCAACAGATGGATTTAACACTGCAGATGGAGTGTTAAGAGTGCAGGTAATAACAAACTCAGCAATGTACTGTACTGAAATATAATTGGAAAGTATTAATCATATATTGGTTACTTCAGCTTCACTAAGTAGATGTTTAATTTTCATCAATCTTTTACCAGATTCCCGGAAAGATTTCTGTGTAGACAGAGTGTGGCTTCTAGGTGAAACAATTCCCAAAGTTATTAATGACTAAGGCCTTGATCTTGCAGGCATGTGCCCGTGGCTTGCCCAGGCATGCAGAATAAAAATCATTTGTGTTAATAAGGCTGTCAGATGGGGCCCCATTCATATGGCCTAAGTTTCAGCTGGTGACTTGTCAGTAGGAAAACTGAGACACCCCTCTGAACTTGGGGGCTGCTGGAAACGTGCCAACAGGAGCAACTGGCTGCAGGATTTGGGGCAGAATGCAGGCAATTTGAAAAGCCCCATTTCTAGCAGAGAACCATGAGCCTTTGCAGGTCTGGGAGTTAGCATGTAGACAAAACTGGGTCAGGCTGGGTTTTTTTTGCCATTCTTTATTTTCTTGAAGTACAGACCTGTCAAAATTATCTGCATGCAGAGCAATGTCTGCTGCTACTTCCATAAACCCTGGCATCTTCTTATTCTTTTAAATGTGCCTTGTCCTAGAGGTTGTATCCAAAGGCTGGGTAATTCAGGGGGGTTTTTCCTCTGTGCAGGCTGTGCAGAACAGGGTAATCAGTGATGCCTGGTTGGGTAGCATGACTAGGATTCTTTAATGCTATTTATAACTAGGATTTCATTTGTAGGATCAGAAAGTGGTCCATGCTCTGGTTTGCCACCTGGAGGCACGGGGAGTGCTGCAGGGCACAATTCCAGCTCACACAGGGAACATCTTCATCTGTTTTATAGCAGGAACATAAAACGTGATTTTGGATGAAACCATAAACATTATTGTTTTGAATATGTTACTGTGGATGGTTTGTGTTCATACTCTTCTGTGGGGGTTCAGTCATCTGGTAAAGCTGCATCTCCATTTATTTCCTTAGGAGCTTTCTGTTCCCTGGTGGGAGTCCATAGTCATGAGATGCCATGATGACTATGGAATGATCAGTCTTGTAATCAACATCATAACATAACAATACCTAAATTATAAGTCCCATTAAATATATTCACTAAATGCTTTGGTCTTTTGCTGAAGTATTTAGCTTTCTAGCTATGAGAACCCTGAAAATAATAACAAAAAAGTCAGAATTCTGCCTGGAAAGTTGACTCTCACTTGCTGATACAATATCTTTCTCTTGGCTGCTGGAAAAAAATATCAGGCAGTAAAATTTGGCAAGACTGGAAATAAAATTGAGCCTGACTAGAAACCATGGGTTAACATGCTCAAAGAGGCAAATCAGTGTGCTGTTGACGTTATGACAGGCATTTGTAAGCCAGAGAGACACAAAAAGGTACTGATTGATTGACTATGGTAAGCAAATAAAGGCCTATCAGTATAAATTACTCCAAATCTGGTATTTCTTTAATGGTACCAGTCAAGAAGACCTGTCTACAGGTTCCCACATTGCTGTCATGGGGAGGGGCCAGTGTGTTGCTGGAATATGAAGACAAATATTCTTGCTTATTTTTCACATTTGCATGGAAATAATCTCTCTTTTATCTTCCTTCCTATTTTTTCCAGATGATAGGGGTGAGCAGCAATCCCCAGAGCTGCAGCAGGGATTGCAGGCAGGGATGGGTGTCTGGAGGGAGAGTCAGCCAGGATCACCTTTGAGCAGCTACAAACAATGGTTGTTGAAGGTGTTGGCACAGAGCTGGTGTATTGGGCTTCCCAGGCTCCAGCACATGGACTGATACAAAGGATGAGGGTCATGGTGGATCAATTTTCCCAGCTGGATGCAATCTGGAGGTCAAGCTCCTATGTGCATACTAGTAGGACAGACTTTGCATCTTTCTGGCAATATTTGAACCTTGTCTTTTTTTTTTTTTTTCCCCTTCTTTATGAGAATTAATTGAATCAAAAGTGATCCAAATTGTCAAGCTTTTTAGTTTTTCTTTAAATTGTATGTTTTAAAACTTACTCTGCATTGGCAGCATGGAGTTATGTTGCTTGGGAGAGGCTCAGTCTCACTGTTCACCAGCAGGACAGATGTTTGGTATTGTTTGTGCAGAATAGGTAGGTAACAAGTTGCATATACACACCATAATGTAACTTAATGTACATTCAGAAGATATTGAGGCAATAGATCCCCTCTAATAAATCATCTCTTACTTTGCTCTAAAAGGCTTAAACTCCAGCTCAACCAAAGGAGATTGAACAAGGGGGTGTAAATTCAATCACTGGAACCTGTGGAAGCTGCAGAGCCTCTGTGGTCTCACTGCTGACATCAGGACTTCTGCCTGTCCCTCTTTGCCCTGCATGATCTTAGGATATGCTACTTGATCTTTCCAATTACTGGGATGATTTTTTTCCTTTGTGATTGGTGACAAAGTGCTTTTGGATGGAAATTGTAATTCAAGTAAAATCACAGACCATTAGCTTTATGAAGACATTTTGTTTGCTAGCTCAAGCTGTGTGATATTTGCTAGATGTATCACAAAACAAAGGTAAATATCTTGTATTTTAAAACTTGATAAATTATTGACAAGGGAAAAATACCTCGAGTTAATCAGTCTGATGGTTTTGTCACCATTTGTCCTCCCTTGAGAATTTGGAAGTAGTGGATCATGCTTTAATGCTGCTCTGCTCTCATCCTTTGGGAGAGAGAAAACAAACATTCCTGTGTCTCAGCTCCTCATCAGTGTCTGAACTTGAATGAATCAGCTATTAAACTGAAGGAAATGAAATATAAATTGACATGAAGGAAATGTTCTTCCTGCATCTGCAGGAGCAGCTATAGTTGTAAAAGCTGATTTTTATCCCTTCAGAGACAAGAATTTTGGGTCATATCATTCTATTAAATAGCTGGACTTTTCTTGAAAAGTTTGGCCTAAAGGTATTCCTTTAATATTATGTTTTTAGATTTATTGAAGTTTAATGAAAGATTTTCTTAACTTCAGTTGTGACTTTTGGCAGACATTTAGAAAGGAAAATCTGAGATCAAGCTACTTAAAAAAAATTATTCTCCTATTTCCTATTCTCCTATTCTCCTTTTTCATTATCACAAACACAGCATTTAGTAGCAATTTAAAAATATGATAAGTAATTTTTAAGTCTTGGAGCTCAGTAGTTTGCATTGCAGAAATGCTCCTGTCTGTGGGTCAGAGGGTTCAATTTATTCTCCTTGGCCTTGCTGGCTTTGCATGCACAGCTGTGAAACAACATCACAATGTAAATTAATGCACAGGCATCCTAGACAAATACTAAATAGTCAGTTCAGGAAGGATTTCAGGACTGCACTCTATACCCCCTGGCTGCTGCACCAAATTACCTGGAATAAATTCCTTCAACTCCTGTTGCCCTTTTATCTTTGTTATCTCAAATGGAGCTGTTATTTAAATGTTGTGTTTTTCTGGGTGATTTCTTTGCTGGGCAACTTTCCTGACTTTACTTTGAAACTGTGCTTAAATATACTGGGAACATTACACAACTTCTCCCTTCTCCTCTTCTCATGGATGCTTGGAGACATGAAAGAGCATTAAAAGACAATAATCTTGCAAAATGCATTTGTTATACAGGGCAGAAAAAAAGAAACAACTTGTTTCTTGGTATTTTGGAGATGTCTTCTCCAGACCTGGATATTCAGTTCTCTACTACAACAACCACTCAACTGTAGTACAAATATCAAGCTTATTATCAAACTACAATTATTTTTCAAGCCATTGGCATGGAGAAGAGCTCTACTTCAACACATGAATCTTTCTTTCAAGTTCAATACCTTCTTCTCATGTTCTCTGCCTTTTTTCAGTTTTTTTTCCCCATCTACCATGGCAGCACCTTCTGATACAGGAAAGAGCTTTTCCTGTTGCTCTGTTCTTTCTCCCAGCAGCACAATGACTCCTCTCATAGGCAGAGTGGACTTCCTAATCACTGCCAGTGTCCTGTTGTCCATCTGAACACTCTGGTGAGTAGATGCCCCCTAAGTACTGTTAAATAATACATATCTGCCTTGAGATCAGCAGCATTGAGCAGTTGTGGAAGTTGGGTCTTTGCCTCTTGGATCCCCTAAAGGATATTCCATGAGAATCCCTTTGGTTTTCTTAGAGTTGGGGTTTACTTTTTATTTTATTAAAGATGCAGTTTATTTTGGGCATGACAAAAAGTCACTTTGGTACAGCATTGACGCCTGCTGAATTGATAGGACTAAAGGTCCAGAGAAGGGCCACAAAGTTGATCCAAGGGCTCTCCTGTGAGGACAGACTGAGAGAGGTTGGGGCTGTTCAGCCTGGAGAAGAGACGGGTCTGGGAAGACATCATAGCTGCCTTCAGGAAAGCTGGGGAGGGACTTTTGACAAGGACTTGTAGTGAGAGGACAAGGGGTAAAGGATCAAAACTGGCAGAGAGGAGATTTAGGTTAGATGTTTGGAGGAAATTCATTAGTGTGAGGGTGGTGAGACATTGGAACAGGTTGGCCAGAGAAGTTGTGGATACCCAGTGCCTAGAAGTGTTCAAGGGCAGGTTGGATGGGTCTCTGAGAAACCTGGTCTATGATTCTATGAAAATGCTACATGCAAACTTACTTCCTTACATAACTGGTATTTCTTATTTTACTACAGTACATTTTTAAAGCTGAACTTTGAAGCTGATCCCTCTCTAGTGCTTGGTGGCACTTTCTAACTAAACAGAAGCTTTTAATTATTTTTAAAGGACTTGTACTCTGTCAGATGAACAGATGCTAACATGCACCTGTAGTCTGTCTTCACTGGGAACCATATTTACCACCACTGTTGAGAACTGTTCTGAACATTTTTGAACCAACTTTATGTTGAAAGAATAGCTTCTTATGTAAAAAAGCTTCAGCAAAAAGCATCTGCTTTGTATGTGGAGTTTTTTTGTTGCTTTTTTTTTTTTACTAGAACTAAAAATTGATGTGTATCTTTTGACTTGAGAATTTCTGTTCAAAATATCAACTTTCTGTGGAGAAAGGAGATGGAGAAGATTTATCTGAGGACTTGTCAAAATTCTGTCCAGACATGGTGATGACAACTTCTGTGTTTTAGCTACTTATCATCATTTGTTGATGTTTTAGAGACTCTTGTTTAGTATTTGTATTCGTGTGGCTGAAGTAAATGGCTTATTTGGGATTTATTCCTGGTTTTGCCATTAACTTTAATTGGCCAATTTTCCATGCTTTGTTTTAGGAGCTGGAGGATGAGGGTAAAGGGGGGGGAGTGAGCAAAGCAACTGGGAGACCCCTTAGCCTTAACCCTGAGCTGCTTAAGACTCATATCTCAATTCAGTCATGCATTTCCAGCATGAATTAAGGATTAGCTGTTGCACAACACTGGGCAGGCATCATCTGGATGTGCAAGATCCAGAAAGACATAGTCAAACCAAAACAAGCATAGGGAAAAACTAACAGCATGATCAGAAGGATGGTCTGTCATAAGGGAGAATTAAGATTTTGGCTTATTGAACTCAGCAAAACACAAAGCTTGAGAGACAGATGGAGTTACCTCCAGTTGGGGGGGGGGGGGGGGGAAAACCCTAAACTATTTGGGCTCATAGGCGATATTGGCACAAAACCAGACAGATTTACAATGCCATGATAACATTCAGGCTAATGATTAAAGGATGGTTTCTATACAAGCAGCTCTCAAATGGAGGCAAGAAATATCAAAAGTGGGACATACACAGTCCATCTGTGAAAGTTATTGATGACTGAAGGGGACAGAAAGTGACAGTCAGGTCTCTGGATGCTTCCTTCAAAGCTTTAGCTGTGATTATCCTTCCCATCACAGTGAACCCTCCACTTTCCATGTTTCTAACTATGTTCTCACCTTGTGATTTGGTTTGTGTTTTCCTTCTGAGTGTCATTTCTGGACCGGTGCTCTCTGTTCCTCCCTAGGACATCATCCTCCTGCAGGCACCTTCACTCTGTCTCTGATGGAGGGACAAATGCAGTGACTAGATGACAGTTTGAAGCTCTTCAGCCATCTCTATCAACTCATATTGCTCTTCTAATTTATAATCTTAAATGGTACATCCCTGCCTATTGATTAACAGTGGCCCAAAATTCATGTGGGTACCTTGCATAACATGATTTCACTTCCATATTTAACCTAGTCTGTATTTAGCCCCACTTTGTTTTGGGCCAGGCTGCAGTGCCAGAACTTACCCTGGCTGGAATCAGAACCAGGCAGTTTCCCCAGTTGTAAAACCCATCACCTAGCAGACAGGGGCTGTTGCACTGCCACAAACTGGGTTGCACAAGAGCCAGCAGCAGCACCCTGCTGCTCCAGAGATGAGTCATGCTATTTCAAACAATCAGTAAACTGAGATCTGCTGCTTCACAGACAATATATATTATTTGCTTTGCCTTTGCTCACTGCTTTACATTTTGGATCCTTTGCCATTAGGATTTGAAGTGTATAGACTGCATCTAATCCAATTTATCCTGTTCATCTTGGCAATGCTTGCAATGCTGAGAGCTTAAAGAAAACACTTAATTTGACTAAGTGTTTTCAGTTTACTTCTCAAAATATTTGAAATCATTAAGCTGGTCTGCTCTTGCACTGCAATACACACAGTGCTGACCTACTTTAGTAAGTTAATTACAATCTGTGTGATCCTGTGGTCTTTGGTTACGCTGCAGGCTGAAGGTGTTCACCTGGTTAAGACTGGGCTCAGTGTCTGAGAACCATTCTCCTGGTTCAATGCTTTTTAATCTGACCGCACCCCTGTCCACTGCATAATATGCTCAGAACAGAGGATTTCTCACAAACCCCTCTGATGGCATCTCACCCTTCCCCTGCTGCAACCCTACGAGAAGAAATGCAGTCTTGGCTTCCTGTAATTACCAAACACAGATCCCAGACACTGAGCAGGATGGAAGAGAAAGGAGAAAACATAAATGAGAATAGAAGTGGACAAAATGGATTTGTCACTGCAAACGTATCATACTAGTGTGAGTGTAGTTGCAAATGACATCACAGATGAGGCATCACTCTGAGGCAGCATGGGCACCAGTTCTGTGAACAAGTAGAAAATATATCAGGAGCTCCTCAGTGGTCTTACACCTTTACTAGCTCATGCTTCTGTGTTTCTGCTGCCAGTGCTCCTTTAGCTGCTGCTCCTGAACTTCTGGGAGATGTCAATAAACTCCCAACATTCTGGGTGTCTTATGATCTGGCTTGTCCTTAGGATTCACATTTACTGTAGTTAATGATTCAGAAATTGCAAATAGTTATCCCAATTTCTTACAGAAATTGCATTTTCAAAAATTCTGTTGCAAGTGGCTGACTTGGAACTGCTGGATAGGACCAGGTGATTCAGTATTGTGGCTTGGTAGCTGGAGCATCTGTCTGTGGTGATAAGGCAGCCTGAAACTGCCAGTCATTGAAGGGCAGGTGATTCAATCACGCTACAACAACACAGCGATAGCCTGATTTGGCACATCAATGTGATACAATATTCCTGTGTGATTTTTCTTTTTTCCGTGTAAAGGATTTGCTCTAGACTTCCCTTTTGGAGATGTGTGCTGGCAAGTTGCAATACCACAGAGAGGGGAAGGTCCAGAGCTGCAGTAGGAGTAAGGAACTTAGAAAATGCAACTGGTGCGGAAG